>NC_143516.1:57505293-57747793 GCF_031878675.1 Megascapheus bottae
GTTATACAGAAGAAATTCCTAGGTGGAGAAAGGCCTTCAAATAGGAAGCTCAGTTCTAAACTTCTTAAGACTACCAGGGGTGAAATCTCCTCTTTCTGAACTTGAACTTTCTGAGATGAACTTGAGGGAGATAACTGGGGAAAGCATGTGTTTCCCTGTGGAATAAGAATCCGCCACATGCATATTGCCACTGTTAGAAGAGGACTGCAGGCATGGGTACAGCTGCTAGAAATACCTCTCCATGGCCCACCTTCTATACACCTGGTTCTACCAACCTGATGGTCAGCTATGTGGCTAATCCTTTTTCTAATGTATTTCCATGGCTTTACTATGGGACAACCATAAGATTTGAGGTCAATTTAATGAGAAAATCGTTTTGTGTGCCTCTGTCTTTGTATGTGTTTGCATGTGTTTCTCTGTGTTGAATGAATGTTTTGAATCATCTCCAGAGCATCAGGCAAAACACAAACATCTCCACGGAAAATTATCTCAGCTTTGAAGTTTTCCTCATTGTTCACAAGACCTATGTGGATGCGTGCTCACTTAATTCCTCACATGTGAAATTTGGGCAGTGGTCCTGGGGTCTTCCCTTTAATAATCCCACACTGAAAATATCATTATTAACCGAAGACAGATTACACCACCCAAACATCATCATGTGTCTCTCATTTGTTCTCTTCCCATAGCATTATGGTTA
Source organism: Megascapheus bottae (assembly GCF_031878675.1). Lineage (NCBI taxonomy): Eukaryota > Metazoa > Chordata > Mammalia > Rodentia > Geomyidae > Megascapheus > Megascapheus bottae. The sequence goes on from NC_143516.1 coordinate 57,505,991, forward strand.
GATACATGGTCAGGCTCCCTGGAGCTGCTGAACAGAGCACCAGGCCTTGGCTTGTAGAGCAAAAGAGGATCATCCATGCCTTCAGAGACGAGCATGCAATGAACAACAAGCAGGTTTCAACAGGAGCAAAAATCACCTCTTTAAACTAAATCACAAAGCTCCAATCAAGGATCTTGATGACAAGTGAAATTAAATAAAGCACAAGTGATGAAACACTGTTACATGTTTACCATGAGCCAACTCCGACAGCTGATAATTAACTGTTGTCCAAACAGCAGCTTGGCAGGAGAAGACCCTAACAGGAAAGAGAGCAGCAGTTAGTTAGAAGAACTAGTAAGATCTTGGCATCTTGAATAGGAGGAAAGAACACAGGAAAACCAAGGACCTTCTTGCACATATAGGCTGCCTGTGGGTCTGGATCCTCAATTCTGATTGCTTGTTGATTTTTGCTTTCACATTCCTCTCTGCCATTGTAATGCTGTTTATACTGCGCAGTCCCAAAGCAAATGTCTGTGTGTGCTTTTTCTTGGGCTACCACCCACAGAACCTACAAAATCTGAAAACAAATAAATGCAGATGTGCACAATTTCAATAAGTTAAAAAGCATGTTTTTATTATCTGCCTACATTCTTACACTTAAAATAGTTTGGGTTTGGATCCTCTTCTGCCTCCTGTTTTTCCCTAAATTACAAAGCAATCCTGCAGAGAATAAAGATAGTATTTAGAAAAGAAAACAAATTCCTCCAAGGAACTTAAATAAAAAGTCCAACTTTTTAAAAGGAAACAAAATCTAAAGGAATTAAGTTCACAGACTGCTTCTCAATGCTCTACTTTATCTATACAGAAATGTATGTATACATATAACTAACTGATTCTGATCACTGTATAATGTTCTGTTGGTTGCATGCATGCTTCATTTTATTTATTCATATCCTTAATGAAGGATTTTGATCCTTGATGAATATCTTCATACCTGATGTCTTTTCTTTAATCATCTACATGGAAAAGACCAGAGAACACATACCTAGGAATAGGACTTCTAAATCTTAGAACACATACATACAAGTTCAAGTACATTTTTTTTCTTTTTTGTTCTTTTTTTTTTTTGCCAGTCCTGGGCTTGAGCTCAGGGCCTGAGCACTGTCCTTGGGTTTTCTCAAGGCTAGAGCTCTACCACTTGAGCCTCAGCACCACTTCTGGCTTTTTTGTATGTATGTGGTACCAAGGAATCGAACACTGGTCCTCGTGCATGCTAGGCAAGCACTTTAACCACTAGGCCCAACTCCCAGCCCTCAAGTACATGTTTTAGTACTACACTCCTCCCTGAAATGTGTTGATACATACAGCTTCAGTTCCTATTTAATGTAATGTCATTTGACTTTTCAAGTCTTTATTTATTATTTATTTTACTCTATGTAATTGTATAAATGGGATTCAACTAAATCTGTCAATTGGTGAATACACTGCATCCTGATCAGTTTTACCCCTTTCATCATTTTCCCCCTTCTCTCTCAACCACAGCCACCCCCTCAATTATGTAGTTCTATTTTCACATATGTACATTGAGTATTTTTTCTTTGCCAGTCCTAGGGCTTGAGCATTGTCCTTGATCTTTCTCAAGACTAGAGCTCTTCCACTTGAGCCACAGCACAACTTCTGGCTTTTTCTGCGTATGTGGTACCAAGGAATCGAACTTTTGTCTTTGTGCATGCTAGGCAAGCACTCTACCCCTAGGCCAAACTATCGGCCTGGATTTTTTTGTTTGTAAAACAAAACTCAATGTCCAAGGACAGTGCTCAGGCCCTTAGCTCAAGCCCAGGACTGGCAAAAACAAAAATAAAACAAAACAAAAACTCTTGTTTCCATATCCTGGAGTTATTTTGTTGTTGTTGTTGTTGGTCCTGGGGCTTGAATGCTGGGCATGGGCATGGTCCCTGAGCTCTTCAGCTCAAAGCTACTTGCCCTACCTCTGGGTCTGATCCTTGTCCCTGAGATCTTCAGCTCAAGGCTAACACCGTGTCCCTGGAGCCACAGAGTCTCTTCTGATTTTCTGGTGGTTAATTGGCAATAAGAGTCTCATGGACTTTAGTGCCTGGGCTGGCTTTGAATTCTGATCCTCAGATCTCAGCCTCCTGACTACCTAAGGATATCACTGAGAAGTAATAAGACACCCAGACCCTTGCACAGATTGGCTGCCTATTTCTTGTTTGGGCTCTGATCTAGTGCCTGCATCATCTGCTCATTATCCTGCTTTTCCTGGATGGGCATCAGTACTATAACATGTGAATTCTCAGTATCACCCTAAGGACAAACTATCACTTAAGCTATAGAAGAGAATACCTCAGACCTCTAGTCATGACCTATGGAAATCAGGTAGGCTTTCTCCAAGGTTTCTGAGAATATGAAAAGGACTTTGTTTTTATGCTTTTCCGTAACTCCTGGTTTCTGAGGAACCAACTGGGATCAGTAATTTATCATTTTATTATATATTGTTTCAGCAAATGTGGGATCTAGGCCTTCTTTTTTCTTTTTGTGGGTCATGGGGCTTGAACTTGGCCTGGGAGCTGTCCCTGAGCTCTTCAGCTTAAGGCTACCACCTTACCCTTGAGCCAAGCCCCACTTCCCATTTTCTAGAGGTTAATTGGAGATAAGAGTCTCAGGTCTGGGCCGGGAGTTTGGCCTAGTGGTAGAGTGCTTGTCTAGCATGCACAAAGACCTGGGTTTGATTCCTTGGTACCCCACATAGATAGCAAAAAGCCGGAAGTGGTGCTGAGGCTCAGTGGTAGAGTGCTAGCCTTGAGAAAGTTCAAGGACAGTGCTCAAGCCCTGAGCCCTAGCCCAGGACTGGCCAAAAAAAAAAAAAAAAAAAGAGTCTCAGGTCCTTTTGTGCCCGGGCTGACTTCGGCTGACTTCGAACCTTGATCCTCAGATCTCAGCCTCCTGAGTAGCTATGATTACAGGTGTGAGCCAACACGCCCAGCTTTAGGCCTTCTTTTGTTCTCTGTCTCTGTCTCTGTCTCTTTCTCTCTCTCTCTCTCTCACACACACACACCATGCAGATGTTTGTAGAAAAATTTGGGCAGAAAAAAATTTGTTTAGCATTGACATAGAAAACTTTAAAAATGAAATGAAATGAAATGATAAGTGTCCTTGCTCTCTGAATTACTTTCAGCTGTCCCAACCCCTGGACTTTCTCACTGGATATGCTTCCTTACCAGTGCCTCAGTTTCATAATTCCTTTTGGAACTCTTCAGAGTTTCCCTGTTGTTATCAATTTGTCTATTATGAGCATCTAAACTTTACCTTCGAACTTATTTCTGAGTCTCTTTTTAAATATTTAAATATTAGAAGCCTCTCAAAAATCACTTGGAAGAATCTGGTTAGAGAGCTTAAGCAAAGGGTCATCTTCATTTTCAGGCTACTTCTTATTACTTGTGTGGAAGTGAATTAAAACTTCTTAAATTTCAAAGATGCAACAAAAAGCATACCTTTGATCCGAATACAGTGCAATGCTAAACCAAGGCCATCACTATGCAAAAGGGTTTGAGGTAGGATATTAGAATAACTGCTCTATTTCTTCAACTACAATAGCAACTCAGAGTTCATGGCTGCGAAATCACTGTAAATATGAAGGTCTGACCCAGGGACTTATCCAGTGAGCATGAAACCCTTTTAGAGAAATATAGAATTATGAGGAAACACTTAAAGTATCCATAATGGGGAGATTTCATTCAGGTCAGAGTGTTATTATTCAATGATTATGAGTTGCAAATTCTTACGTTCTGAATTGAAATACATCTTGTAATTGCCAGTAATTGGGCAATGGTTTTGAAGAAATTCCTTAGCTTATACATGTCCAAAGTTGATCACAGCTCATGATATATGTATATATATATATATATGAATAATATTTTAAAGGTTAAATTCAATTTTTGTGTTGTGGTGTGTATGTGAGTGTGTATGTGTGTGTGTGTGTGTGTGTGTGTGTGTGTGTGTTCCTATGCATTAAACACAAAGCTTTGCTAAGCAAGTGCTTTAACACTGAGCAGCTATACACCCTGTCTGAGTTGAAGTGTCTTAAAAATGATTATGTCCAGGCAGCACTGGACTTTTATTACATACACAGAAAGGCACAGAAACAGAAAATGACATATAATACATAATACATAATAAAGAGCTATTATCTAGAAGGTGTCTAAAATAAATGTTCAATGAAACATCAATTCTAAGTATTAGGAAACACTGTGTCAGTTTAATTGTAGGTATTTCTCCACTTTTTAGAGAAATATAAAGTCAAAGGGAACCCAAGATGCCAGTGAAAATGGCAGCACTCCTATGTGTGCCTTTTCCATCAGCATTTAGATGGAGGAAGTAGGCAACAAAAATCTATGCCAAGTTTTTACAGAAATTGATCTGAGATTTTTGGAAACCTTGGTGGAAAAAAAACAACCTCAACATTCCATTACTATTTTTTTCAGATTAAAGTACTAGATTTTTGATATCCCATAAAATACCCTCTTGATAGCTCCTTACCTCTTCTTCTCTTTGAGAACTCCATCATGATGTCTAAAACAGTATAAAGTAGTATAAGATTCTTGCCTCAAGGAGAAATTAGAGCTGACAACTGACATGCTATCCATTTCCCATTAAATGATGGTAGCTATTTGCCAAAACCCCAGGGATTGAATCCCTAGAATAACCATTCATATCAGCTTTAACAAATATAGCATGCAAACCACAAACAGACCTCAAACAAATTATTGCAACTCCTTTAAGAGGTAAAAACTTTGATTTCCCAAATTTAGGTTCATCAAAAAGCAAAGAAAAACTATGTTAGCAATCCATCACAACATGCTCACCTTCAGACCATAGTTTTTTTTTCTCCTAAGTTCCATTTCTTCTTTCTTTCTTTCTTTCTTTCTTTCTTTCTTTCTTTCTTTCTTTCTTTCTTTCTTTCTTTCTCTTTCTCTCTCTCTCTTCCTTCCTTCCTTCCTTTCTTCCTTCCTTCCTTTCTTTCTTTCTTTCTTTCTTTCTTTCTTTCTTTCTTTCTTTCTTTCTTTTCTTTCTGTCTTTCTTTCTTTCTTTCTTTCTTTCTTTCTTTCTTTCTTTCTTTCTTTCTTTCTTTCTTTCTTTCTTTCTTTTGTCGTTCGTGGGGCTTGAACTCTGGGCTTGGTCACTGTCCCTGAACTCTTCAGCTCTAGGGTACCACCCTACCACAGCAACAATTCCAGTTTTCTGGTAGTTAATTGGAGCTAAGAGTCTCTCAGATTTGAGAGCCTGGGCTGGCTTTGAACAATGATCCTTAGATCTCAGCTTCCTGAGCAGCTACGATTACAGGCCTGAGCCACCGGTGGCCACCTCCTTGGTTCCATTTTTAAGTGAGAAACGGTACAGATGACATTATATCTAGTTATGTGAATAGTGTTTGTAATAAAAAGCTCCAGTTAGGATGAAGAACTTAAATGGCATTGCTTCTTTTAGGATCCCTATAGTAAGACATTCTGGACTGCAGCTGAGGCTTGATTGCTTGATGAGTTTGCCTTTATTAGATGTTTCTCCTTCATATATAAAGCAGCATGGCAAATGTACCAACTCTCACAAATATCACATAACAACCACACTTGCACACTTTTTCATATTGTTTTTGTTTCTATTTTTAACGGGAGAAAAGCACCAAATCTGAGAATGTGTCTAACGTTTTATCCCCTTCATACCTAAGGTTGTTTTCCTTCCATGAATCCTTTATGAAGTAGTAGAACACTCATTTACTTTCTTTGTCCTAAAATAACTTTTTTTTCTGAGCATCTTTCTCCATTGGCCAGATTTTTTTTCAGCTAATCCTAGAAAATTCAGCATACAATAGACAAACTGTATCCTCTGAATTTCTAAAGTGTTTTTGTAGTTTATTTATTGTAATGTATAGAGGGTCTATAGTTATATTTTTCAGGTAGTAGGTGCATTACTTCTCATTGATACCCCTTCTCATGTTTTTGTCCCCATAATTTCTGAAGTTTTGTTTAATGGTACTTATGTGATAGGGTCATAAGGCAAATATGTTGCCTTTTCTTGGCTAAGACTGGCAAGAAACTGAAATCAAGAACTCTAACACTAGCATGAGGGATAGAATGATCCATACAGATGATAATTTAGTCTCTTCTCCCTGTATTTCTCCTTCCCTTTTGGGAATCAACCACAATTTATCCTTGCTCAAAGAAATTTTGTCAATGAGAAAAAACTTGCTCACAGTCATTAGCTTCCTGGTCTTTAGGGAACACTTGTGTTCAGATGAGAGAATATATTGAATGTTGCTATGAGGTAAAAGGGTGATTCTAAGGTTGTGAAGAGTGATAACAGCAAGGAAGCATCTAGTTGGTAAATGTAGAGAGGTGTTCAGATATTTCCATTAGTTTGGAACTTTGACCCTGAGGAGGTGTCTGAGTCTCAGAAAGAAACACATAGACAAAATCTAGGGAGGCTGAGTCCATCATCTGGAAAGTCAGTCTTGGCAAATATTTCTGTGCCATTCTTATGGCCATTCTTATGTTCTTGATGATGATTATTTTTATAGAAGTTGTGAGTAGTCAAATTGGACTGATGTTACTAAGTAAACATTTGAAGCAAGTGATGGAATCGTGGCAGAGGCAATTAGCAAGTGTAAAACTATGTGATATTGTGGAGAGGTTTCCTTTCATATTCTGGCCCAATCAACAATGCAGCAATAAAAAAATTCATGATCTGGTAATACATCACTTTGTAATCGCTGTCAAATAATTAAAACAAAGTACATTTTGCTATGTTCAATTTTAGATGGATTTTTTTGATTACCAGTAGGTATTTAATGTAATTTTATAATTTTATTTCTGATGAGCATTTAGGTAATGTATACTTGGGAAACTTTATATTTTCTCTCTGACTAGATTGGGGTAGTATGAACTGAAGAAGAATTACAACTAGCCACATGTTAGAAGAAATAACTTCTCTGATAATTTTCACATAGGAACAGAGAGATTTGTCTCTGGTCTCACTATGATATATTAAAAATACTAGGAGAAAGTTCCTAGTGTAAAACTTTTTTGCTCAGTTGATACTGCTAGATTTCAAGCAGAGAAGTCTGAAGAGAAGCACAGAGAAGAAATTAGAAGAACACAAAAGCATAATCACTACATTTTCTCCTGCAGTAAAGACCAAGACAAAGATAAATAACTAAACCTAGATCTACTAACAGCTAAACATATTATTACTGGGAAGATTCAAAACCAAATAGTTGATAAAATAATCAGGAAAAGTAAAAGAGTGAAAGAGAAAAGGAAGAAAGGAAGAGAAAGAGGGAAGAGAAGGGAAGCAAATGAGGAAGAAAAGAGGAAAGGAAAAATATAAAGTATGTTTTTAATAAGGATGAAAATAGCCAAAATATCTCCTTTTTTGGAAATAACTATCACTGAATGGGATGGGGATAAAAATGGAGAAATGCTGGAACCTTGCTAGACTCCATTTTCTAAGGTGACCAACAGTGCCAACAGTATATTTTCATTTTGCTCCCCATTTTATTAGTATATGTTAATAGTACAATGTAGTTTCATTGTAATATTTTCATATGTGCATATACTATGCTTTGATCATATTCATCTCGTCATTACTCACATTCCTCTTATAGCCACAATTCCCCCCCTTTTTGCCAGTCAAGGGGCTTGAACTCAGCGCCTGAGCATTGTCCTTGGACTTTTCTCAAGGCTAGAGCTATACTACTTGAGCCACAGCACCACTTTCAGGTTTCTTGTATGTATGTCGTACCGAGGAATCTAACCCGGGTCCTTGTGCATGCTAGGCAAGTACTCCATAACTAAGCCAAACTCCTGGCCCCACACAATTCCCCTTCCATACCAGGGAAAGACCCAACAAAAAAGAAAATTACAGACCTATCTCTCTAACGAACTCCTCAACAAAATATTAGCAAAAAAAATTATACACTACGATCAAGTAGGCTTCATCCCACAGATGCAAGGCTGGCTTAACATTCACAAATCAATTAATGTAATACTTCACATCAATAGAGCAAAGGATAAGAATCATATGATAACTTCTCTGGAGGCGGAGAAAGCATTTGACAAAATACAGCATCCATTCATGTTGAGAGCACTAGAAAAAATAGGACTAAGAGGTACATCCCTTAAAATAATTAAAGCCATATATGAAAAACCTACAGCCAGTATTATACTAAATGGTGAAAGACTGGAACCATTTACCTTAAAATCAGAAACTAGACAGGGATGCCCACTCTCTCCACTTCTCTTCAGTATAGTGCTGGAACACTTAGCCAGAGCAATAAGGCAAGAAAAGGACATCAAAGGAATCCACATAGGGAAGAAAGAAATTAAGCTATCCCTATTTGCAGATGACATGATTCTCTACTTGAGTGACCCAACAAACTCCACTCCCAAACTACTAGAATTAATAAACCACTTTAGCAAAGTGGCAGGATACAAAATTAACCTGCAAAAGTCAGTAGCCTTCTTGTATGCCAACAATACACAAACAGAAGGCCAAATCAAGAAAATGATCCCATTTGCGATAGCCCCCAAAAGAATTAAATACTTAGGAATTAACTTAATCAAAGATATAAAGGAATTATTTATTGAAAACTATAAAAGCCTAACGAAAAAAATTAAAGAGGACACTAAGAAATGAAAAGACATCCCATGCTCATGGCTAGGGAGAATCAACATAGTGAAAATGGCTATACTGCCAAAATTGATATACAAATTCAATGCAATCCCCATCAAAATCCCAAAGGCATTCTTTACTGAAATAGAAGATACAATTCAAAGGTTCATATGGAACAAGAAAAGACCTAGAATAGCCAAAACAATTCTAGGCAAAAAGAGCAATACTAGTGGTATTACAATACCAGATTTCAAACTCTACTATAGAGCCATAATAACAAAAACCACTTAGTATTGGCATAAAAACAGACCAGAAGATCAGTGGAACAGAATAGAAGATCCAGAAATAGAACCACATACCTATAGTCAACTTGTATTTGACAAAGGAGCCAAAGATATACAGTGGAACAAAGACAGTCTATTCAACTATTGGTGCTGGCAAAACTGGTCAGTCACATGCAGGAAACTAAAAATTGACTCTAGCCTTTCGCCATGCACAAGCATTAACTCAAAATGGATCAAAGACCTCAATGTCAGACTGGAAGCTGTGAAACTGCTACATGATAGAGTAGGAGAGACACTGGAATTCATAGGCATAGGCAAAAGATTCCTGAACAGAATCCCAGGGTCACAACAGATTAGAGAGAGACTCGATAAATGGGACTACCTAAAAATAAAAAATTTCTGCACAGATAAAAGCATAGTCACAAAAATAGAGAGACAGCCAACCAACTGGGAAAAGCTATTTACCAATAATACATCTGACAAGTGCTTAATATCCAGTATCTACAGGGAACTCAAGAAACTAATCCCCCCCCCAAACCCAATAAACCATTCACTAAATTGGCAAGGGAATGAAAGAGAGACTTATTAGAAGAAGAGATTACAATGGCAGAAAAGCACATGAGAAAATTTTCATCATCCAAGGTCATAAAGGAAATGCAAATAAAAACAACCCTAAGAAACTACCTTACCCCAACAAGAATGGCCAAGATTTTGAACTCAGACAATGACAGTTGTGGAGAAAAAGGAACCCTACTACACTGCTGGTGGGATTGCAAACTAGTTCATCCACTCTGGAAAGCAGTGTGGAGGTTTCTTAAAGAACCGAAAATAGACCTTCCCTATCATCCCCCCATACCACTTCTGGGCATCTACCCTGAACATCATAACCCAAGATATGATAAGGACACTTGCTCAGCTATGTTTATCTCTGCACTATTCACAATAACCAGGTGATGGAAACAATCTAAATACCCTTCTGCTGATGAATGGATACAGGAAATGTGGTATATATACACAATGGAATTCTACATAGCCAACAGACAAGATAAAATAATGGCATTTGCAGGGAAGTGGATGAATCTAGAGGGAATCATGTTGAGTGAGACAAGTCAAGACCAAAGGAACAGAAGGCGCATGGTATCCTTAATATGTGGCTATTAGATCCAAACAGTACAAGAGTAAGGACTCAATATTTGCACACCCAATGCTATGGACATGGTATTGGAAATATAAACACAACTACATAGACATGAAAACCTATGACTGTATAGATATAATGTATTATTTCATAAATTAACATGTATCTATGATATATAAACCATTGGCCTAATTTTGATTATGTTCTAAAAACTAAGTGCCAGTGATTGTATATAGAGATTCCCTTCTTGAACACTTGTTTGTTAAACATGTCATTTGAAATATGATGCAAAAATCAATGTTAATAAATTCTTTAATAAAAAAATGAAAAAAAGAAATGTATAATTCCTGTACCATATTTATTCATGATATTGTAATATTATAAATTTATACAAATCACAATTATATAATTCATATAAATTAAAATTTTTTTTAAATAAATATGTTTTCTCATGCTGTTTTTAGACATACCACTCATGTCTCTTTTTCCTTCCTACCTCTCCCTGGCTCTCCTCTCTCTTGACAGTCTTCCATTTGTTTTCATAAATTTTACTATGACCATAAATACTGAACTTGCTTACCTGGGAAACCTAGTGCCCATTTCATCATACTACACAGTTGAACTCTTAATTGCCTTACAGGAAATTGCTCCATGTATTCTCTCAGCCCTTGGGTTTTACTGCAGGCACCATCTAACAGTAGGTAAATCTATCATGTCTGTTTCTCTGCCAGCTAAGTAACGACAAACCAAGGACTAAGTAGGACCAGCAAGGTGGAGTTTTCAGCGAGCATAGTTTCTGTGCAGCATCATCTTCCGTGTGAAAATGAGCGAACTCTACATACTGAAATCTCCAAGAGCAAGACAGAAACTTGAGAACTGTTATCCCACATTTTAAAGTTGGAATTCCTTGGCTATTGAGGAGGTGCGATTCAGGTTAAGGTGCTAAATACTTGGAAGGCAAGGCAGAGAGTGGGATGTTGTATGAATCGGAGTTTGGAATCTATTTCTGAAAACAAAAACATGCCTCTTATTTTGACATAGGCACTGCACTTTCACACATATTTTTGGAATCTGCTATGGATTAGAAATTTGTGACTCTCTGAATGCATATGTGGGAGCCTTCATGTTGGCTGTATTTGAAGATATACTTCACAGGTGAAATATGGGGTCATAATCTGATAAGATCAATATTATTGTTAGAAAAGAAAAGAGGAACAATTCTCCTCCTTTCCTCTCTCTCCTCCCCTGTTGTCCCCTCCCTTCCCTTTTCTTTTTCTTAAATTTAATTTTATTGTCAAGGTGCTGTATGCAGAGGTTACAGTTACATAGGTAAGGTAGTGAGCACATTTCTTGTTGAACATTGTAACTCCCTTCCTCATCGTGGATACAGGAAACACAGTGCTACTGAAGAATAGAGAAGGAGAAGGGGAGGCTGCCGTGGGCAAGGAAACTCATGAATTTAGTTCTGGATATGTAAAGTGAGGTTGTTCTCTTTTTTTGTTTTTCAAGAATCTGAAAATTCTGAGCTAGTAAATTATTTTGATTCTTAGAAAACTATTCTTTGCAGTTTGTTTCAAACTTTATTTTTGCTTCTTGACTTGTCCCCCTCTTAGATTTTCCATAACCTTAATTTAATCATTTATAAAGCTACAAAACAAATGAACTTATTTTTAACACACCATTCACCCCATAGTTAAGTTCTTAGTAGCTGAAGCCATTGAGGTTTTTGTTTCTTTGTTTTTTGCCAGTCCTGGGGCTTGAACTCAGGGCCTGAGCACTGTCCTTGGGCTTTCCTCAAGGCTAGAGCTCTACTACTTGAGCCTGAGCACCACTTTCAGCTTTTTTTTTTCTATGTATATAGTACCAAGGAATCAAACCTGGGTCTTCATGCATTCTAGGCAAGCACTCTACCACTAGGCCAAACTCCTGGCCATGAGGTTTTTTTTTTTAATCCTCAAAAAATTTTAAAACTTCATTGTAGAATAAATTGGATAGTTTTTTCTCCAGCCATCACTCTCCAAGCTGACCCTATGAGAAAGAGGCTGCATAAGTATTGCATTTGTCAAGGCATTCATTAATTAATTTTTAAATGATTAATATTACATTGTTTGATGTCATGTATCTTGTTGTTACTTGGCTCAAAAATCATTGATTTTTGGTACACAATGCTAGACAAGATTTGTATTGTTGTCTTAGCTAGACACTCAGATGATGGTCAGAAATATTGAATCACTATAGAAATCACACACAATTCATGAAAGACAGGTTAAGACAAGAATGTAATTAATTCATTGATTTAGACTGACATTAAAACATGGAGAATTTGGTAATGAGTTTGTTGGTTGAGGAAGAGTAGAAATGAATTGGATATGGCTCAGTTACCTTAGGGTTGTTTTACTGAAGGAAAATTAGTCTGTTTGAGTTTTTCAATCTGTAATTGAAGAAATAGTGGCCACTGTTGTGTCCAAAGACAGAAGGAAGAGTTCTCTCTGCAGAAGCAATGTAACATGGTCATTGTGTTTCCATTTCAAGCTAATTCTGTTTTTCATGTCTGTTCATCACTTCATTTGTTTCCCCTTTTCTTTGTTTCTGTGGATTTCCTCTCAGTCATCTTTCCACCATTCATGTTCATTCCCAATCCCCAGGTGCATGTAACAAAGCTCCTCCTTCATGCCATCTGATCCCACTGATTCATGGAGTGCTCAATATCCTCCTTAGAGTACCCTCCTTTTCACGGTGTGAGTCAGCCTCTCTAACTCTGGATTACTGTCTAATTTGATCTGGTCAGTTCTGACGATATTAGGTAATATTAGACCCATCTCCGGCCCCAAGGAATTGTATTTAATATATCTTCTGTTTTCCACCATTCCAAAAATCAAAGTATAATAAAGGCAAATAAATCATTTTTCCAACTGTAATAAGATCATTGTATTTTAATTATTGTGGCAGAAAAAATTTATTCTCAGAGCAGATGTTGAACCCAGGTCATTTGGGAAAACACCAGGCCAGATCTCCAATATAAGATAACTAAAGAACAATTGGCAAGAAATGATTCTTTTGTGGATCTTAAGTAGAAACCTTGCAATGAAAAACGAACTATACTATCATTTGTAATTTACTAGTACACCAGTATTTAGGGGAGCTCAATTTTCAGACAAAAATAAATGTGAATTATCAGAATTCTTTTTTTCTTTCTTCTTCTTTCATTCTTCCTTCCTTTTTCTTTCTTTTCTTTCATCCTCCCTCTTTCCCTCCCTTTCTCCTTCCCGTCTTTCCTCCCTCCCCTCCTTCCTTCCTTCTTTCCTTCCTTCCCTCCATTCTTTCTTTCCCTCCCTCCTCCATTTCCTTTCTTCTCCTCGATCTGTCTTTCCTGCTCTCCCTCTTCTCCTCTTCTTACTTCTTATCAATGCTGATTCTCAAACCCAGTGCCTTGCACTTGCTAAGTAAATGCTCTGCCACTGAGTGCCACATTTCCTATCTGAATTATTCCTTATCTAAGATCTAACATTGAGGCCATTGTTATTCTCAAGAATCATCAGTTTTTGATTCTTAAATGTCTGTAATTATAAATGAGCCCATTTCTAACTCTGAATCCACCAGTACACTGATTCTGGGATAAAGAAGAGCTTTTTCCCTAATATTATAAGTAAGATAAGAATTAATAAATATGTTAGTCTATCCACTTGTAAAATCATTTTTATTGTTAAAGGAGTTCCAATAATATTAACCCAATTAACATTAACTAATTCATTCAAAACCTATAACCCAGAATATTTTTTTGTCGGTTGTAGGGCTGAACTCTGGGCCTGAGTGTTGTCTCTAAGCTCTTCAGTTCAAGGCTATAACCCTACCCCTTAAGCCTCAGTCCCATTTCCCATTTTCTAGTGGCTAATTGGAGATAAGGGTCTCAGGGTCTTTAGTGCCCGGGCTCACTTTGAACAGCGATCCGCAGATCTCAGCCTCATGAGTAGCTAGGATATTTAAAAAATATACTATATAGAGACATGTAGATGTTTCTCTGAATATAATTTACCAAGAAATTTATTTATAAGATTCCATTGTGGTAACTACAGTTTTCTCCTTTGTAACACTGACAAACATTTTAATGACTCCAAAACCTATGTGTTTATTATACTTAAAATATGCCCAAATAAAACTCAGAAAGCAAGGCTTTTGGCCCTAAACTATTTATGAATAACTCTAGAGTAAATTTTAGAACTTTTTTTTTCATACATACAATACTGATATAGGATTTTTTTCATAAGAAACATATGTACGTGACTTGTATTTATTACATGGGCATTAGCAAAATAACTGTCTGATTAATTGTCCTCAGGGATAGAAATTAAGTAGAGTGTTTGTCCTTTTTTGAACACATTCTTTGGTGTCCCCTTAAACTCCCAAGCTCATTACTCTACATTTTGTGATTCTAACTTTCATACACACACACACACATACACATACACACACACACACACACACACACACACACACACACACACACACTTCATTGCTATGTTTCAAGAGCACTGAAATAAAAGGATCATGTTCTAACAAGGAGATGAAAAGTAAACTAGAATGAAAATGGCCTGATGATAATACAGAAATGGAGGAAAAAACCAGAAAAAAAGGAATGTAAGAGAAGATATGGAAGTTATGGAAGAAAGCTTAAAACAAATGTTGCGGGAATAGGAATCAGACATAAAAACACATCAAAGAGAGAAAGATTCAAATTATTGAAAAGGGAAAAATTTTTTAAAAATGCAAAGAGAAATCAGAAGAATTATATTTCCCCAAATACCAAGCATTTTAGGAGATAAGGAAGAAACACACTGAAGAAAAGATACTTGGTGAAAAATATGGTTAGAAATAAAACACCCCCTGAAATGTAAGGTAAATTTGAAAACAAAAGAGTCCACATCTACTAAGAGGGGTGAAGGAGATTTTCTGAAATGGCTAGGAAAATGCAAGTCAGCATAGCTTTTGGCAAGAATAATCATAGCTGGACTCTACTTGGTAGCTTGGTCTTTTGATCCATTTTCTTTTAATGGCGGAAGGCTTATTAAATCCTTTCAAAATTCAAACTGAAAACAGAATAAGAGAAAGATGTAGAAACTGCAAACACAAAAATGCCAACTTAAATGTTTGGAGATCCTTGTTACTTGTTTCCTCTTAGAATTTAGCAGGTGTTTAAAGACATTTCAAGAAAATGCTCCTAGAGCCACATCTGCATATGAACAGGAAGTGAGGAGAAAGAGGTGATACCAGGAAGCTTGTTTGATCATGTAATCTAACTTCTCTGGCACTGTTCTTTCATCTTACTGTGTATTCCAATCTCCAAAGAGCCATTGTCTCTTATTGGCTGCATGTACATACTCCAGACTGTCTGAGGCACTTCTAAGTTCAGAACTAGGAAGAAGAGAACAAAACACACAAATATTACCTTTTTGAACAGTTAACCAGTCATCAGGGAGAGCAGGTTAATGACTGATAAAGAGCTAGGAAGAACATGAGGGAAAGCTAAGGTGAAGGAATCATAATGCCCCAGATGTGTGTTTGTATTTCTTCCAAGAACTTGACTAGCCCTTATGTAATGGGATTCTTTTTTAATTTAAAATGAAATCTCTGTATTGTTTACTTATATTATTAATGGCTTAATGATCATTTGCCTTCAAACTCTGGTTTAAACTACACTTGGCTGAAAAAGTAGAAAGTATTACCTAAACTATTGGATCACTGATCATAACAACGAAAGGAAATGAAGCTCACTGCAACTTTTTCAAGGAGGAAGCTCAATATCTTGCTGTCATTTGGGGAAGGCATTTAGGTCTCGGGCTCTAAGCAGGAAAATATGGCACAACAGGATCAAACACACAGGAAGGAAAGAGTTCTCTAAGTAATTCTTACAGGTTTCCATGGGAGCTGAAAAAGATTTTTTTTTTGCCTGTCCTGGGCTTGAGCTCAGGGCCTGTGCACTGTCCTTGGACTTTCTCAAGGCTAGAGCTCTACCACTTGAGCCTCAGCACCATTCCGTCTTTTTTGTATGTATGTGGTACCGAGGAATCGAACCTGGGCCTCTGTGCATGCTAGGCAAGCACTCTATCACTAGGCCAAACTCCTGGCCCCTGAAAAAGATTTTTTATATCATCTTCCTGAGCTAAATTTTTCTCTCATTTAATTTGCCTTTTCAGAAAAGACATATACATTTATATGACATATACATTACAGACTTTCTGTGCAAGCTTCCAATCCTCATTAGCATCTTGGTCCCCTGACAGAAGAGGGGCAACCATGAGCTTTAAAGAAGGGCTCCATGGCTCATTTCAAGTCAGCAATGCCTTTGACCTTTCAATGTGGATGTAGTGTGGACTTGGTTCTTTGTCAAGTTTCTGACATAAAGCAGATCTATGAAACTTTATTTGTTTTATTGCATGGTCTTTTTTGGGGGCCTCAAAATATAGGCTTTACACAGCATGTGTGCAGGATACTGCTCTGAACTGGACAATGCAGAGGATTAGAAAACAATTCTTTGTGCGAGTTAGAGAAGGGCAGCGTCAGGTAGATTGTGGTGGGTTTCTTGGGGCTCTGTTCATTTCCTTTCATCCAGTGTGGACAGAAGCTTTTATAGGAAATAAAACTCTAAGCCCAAACATGTAATTCAAGCTGAGAAAATGTGTGTAGTGCATACACTGCATCAGGCCTCCCGGGGCCTTCTGAGACATAAGTATGTCTGTAGATTTAGATCAGTGATTGCCTGCACGCATCAACACCCTAAGTGTGAATCATGACATTCAATCCGTTTAACTCACAGTTGGCCTAAATAAATGTATCCAAGTTCATGGTTTAAAATATGGGCTAATCTCAATGGAATAAAACAATATTGTTTATGATTAGGAGGAATTTGCAAGTTATCTGGAAATGTAAAAATCCAAACCTGGAATTCAAATCTGGACACAAGACAATAAGAAACTTCTAAATAGATGCTGGGATTGCGGTGAGTGTGGAGGGGCAGGCGAAGCAACTGAGAATTACAGTGGTTTGGGGGGGATCTTCTATTTTAGTTTGTGAAGGGGGGAAAACAGTTTCTTAAAAACAAAGATTCTTAATTATTCTTTTGTCTTCACTGAATTTTAGTTGAACATTCCTACCTAGCATGGCCCTGTCTTATACCCTACTTTCTATGAGAACTTAGCCCCAGAGAAGACATGGTTATTGACGCTTAGAGTTTATAATCCTGATAGGAAACAACCTGCAAAGGATTCCAGTACTAACCATTAATTTCACGATGATTGAATCCCTCTGAACCGCATCTGTAAAATGGTAGCAATAATTCTAGGGTGGTTGCTTGAAGGTTAAATTAACCATGTATGATGTAAAGAGCTTAGTTTGAGACTAAACATATTGTAGAGACTCAAAAGTGTTAGCATTATAGTTATGCTATATGGAAGAACTTGTCTTTACTTCATCTGCTTGAGATTACAATAGCCCTAAGAAAAATGAGGGAACTATTTAGGTTGATCTTAAGAATTTGAAGATTCCTTAGACCCAGTAATTTCCTGCATTCCCTAGTAAGCTTCTTTGGTATAGTTAGAGACTGGCCCTTTACGGCTTTCAGTAAAACTAACTATTCTGTCCACATGGATTTGAGCTATGTGCAGAGAATAGTTAGAATTTAGGGGATGAGCCAATTTATTTACAAACAAGTGTGCCTAACCATCTCTGTTCCTCACCTTGGAAAGTTAACTTCTCCAGAAAAAAAAAAAAGAAATAGCAGCAGCAGCAACCTTACATCTTACATACAAGGTCAAGTGAAGAAGTGTTTCAGATAGAAAAAAAAACCCAACATTACTCAGTTCTAGCTGCATTTCATTATTTTAATACTAAATACCAAATTTGTTGCCTTATCTATGAAGAGTATGTGGAGAAAATACACTCTTAATAATCTTTGAATTGTAGTCTATTTCTGGCATGAAAGCCCTTAAAAGAAAGGAGGCCAAAGGAGTTTGAGAAGAACAAATATCAAGATGTCTGTTGGGGCTTAGATCTTTAATACATATGTGTGTGGATATCTCAGGTAATCCTACAGAGAAAATCTGAGGATGCTTTGGAAGAGAGCAGCCAAGATGGGAGAGGAGAGAAAGAATTGATCCAAGACTTGAAGATAGAATCAGGCACTATAATTTTCTCCCATCCAAGTACTAACCAGGCCCAACACTGCTTAGCTTCCAGGCACTATAATTTTCTATGGTTACAGTGAACAATTGGAAAAGTGCTTAATTATCAACAGAAGGTCTCATGCAATCCATTCACCATCACACTTTCTGTTTATCAACTTGTGTGGTGGGGGTGGAAAGTCCATTTTCAAATATTTATAGAAAATCAAATGTATGTTAAATTTGCAAACACTGAATTTATAGTACTAGATGTGGGTGGAGTCACAGTTTTACCTTTACAGTTACAAAATAAATTAGTACAATACTTTTGGAAAGTAATTTATTCATACACACTCACTGAATCATGCTTGCAGCAATCCAATCCAATATGTAAACCTCACAATTGGAGAGCCTTCTCAGTACTCTGTATAATGATAAAAAGGTTATGTAATGCAATATTTAATAAATTAAATATACAGATATAGAGAAACAATATATAACATTAAGCAGAATCTAAACTTATGAAAAAGCTTCTGAAAAGCAGAATTTAAAGTTGTATCTTACAATTATTGGAAAGTATTTGTAGGAACCACACAGGCCAGAAAAAACTTCAGGGTATAAGACTACTTCCTGAGTGAAAAAATAAAACTATAAAATCACTTTGATAATTAATTTATATAACTCATTTAATGCCTCAATTTAATTTCTTCTAAAATAGCTCTAGCTATAGGGTAAAGGTGTGACTAAGTAATAGAGCTACAGCTCAGCAAGCTTAAGGTTCTGAGTTAAACTCCAGCAGCATCAAAAAAACAAAACAAAACAAAACAAAAAAACAGATAAAGAGCCAGTGCTGTAGTGATGTACATTTTGTGAATTCTTGACCATGGGGCTCAACTGGAAATGGAAATGATAACATCAGAAGAATATGAAACCTCTGGTGACTCTGTTATGAAGACAAATTAAGCTTTCTTGTAAGAGTTGGAATCAAGACATTACATACTCTCGGGGAGATTTAGCTGTTTTCTTTTCTGGGTTTAGAGTTTATTACCTTCCAAATACTTTTCTTTTTCTAATTTTTAATTTAACATCCAAGTAAGAAAAATTTTGGACATACAGAAAAATATTGTGCAGGCCAGATGCGGTGGCTCACACCTGTAATACTAGCCACTCAGGAAGCTGAGATCCGAGGATCAAGGTTCAAAGCCAGCCCAAACACAAAACGACCTGAGACTCTAGAAAATAGGAAGTGGGGCTTGTTTCAAGGGAAGAGCTCAGGGACAGAGCCCAGGCCCAGGGGTACGGTGGTAGCCTTGAGCTGAAGAGGTCAGGGACAGTGCCCAGATCAAGTTCAAGCCCCATGACCCACAAAACAACAACAACAACAACAACAAAAAGAAAAACATTGTGCAATCAATACCATATATCCAATACCCTTTCAAGCTTTTCAGTTCTCATCGTCACTACCAGGCTTCAGTTCGTTACTTAAAAAAAAAACATAACTATATATTACTTTTGTTTGTTGCACCAGGCCTTTCTGGTGGGCACAGAATGCTGGAACTGGCAGTTGTATTGTCAGAAGGAAGAGTTCAGAAAGGATTTGTCCAGTAGGAGAGAGAGCTTTAAAAAACATCTCTGAGAATCCATCTGGCCCTGGGCTTTTCTTAGGTGGAAGTTCTCTAATTGCCATTTCTATTTCAGAGCTGGAAATAGGCCTGTTGAGTTGGCTTAGTTCTTCTTGGTTCAGTGTGGGTATGTTAATATTGGCTAGGAATTCATCCATTTCATCTAGGTTCTCAAATTTGTTGGCATAAAGGTTTGAGAAGTATTCCCTCATGATATTCTGGATCTTGGTAATTTCTGTCGTGATATTACCATTTTCATCTGCGATTTTGTTTATTTTGATATGCTCTCTTCTTTTTTTGGTAAGATTTGCTAAGGGCTTGTCAATTTTGTTAATTCTTTCAAAGAACCAACTCCTTGTTTTGTTGATTCTTTCTATAGTTTTTTTGGATTCCAAATCATTTAATTCTGCTTTGATTTTAATTATTTGCTGTCTTCTACTGGGATTAGGGTTGGTTTGTTGCTCTTTTTCCAGGAGCTTAAGGTGGGACATTAACTTGTTGGTTTGCAATTTTTCCAACTTGTTGTTGTAGGCACTCAGCGCTATAAATTTTCCTCTGAGTACTGCCTTTGCTGTGTCCCAAAGGAGTTGGTATTTTGTGTGCTCCTTACTGTTAAATTTCATAAACTGTTGGATTTCTGTTCTGATCTCTTCAATGACCCATTGGTGGTTCAACAATGTGTTGTTCAGTCTCCATGAGTTACAGGGTTTTCGTTGGTGGAGGTGTGTGTTCAGTTCAAGTTTGATGCCTTTGTGGTCTGAGAGTGTGCATGGAATAATTTCTGTGTTTCTGAATCTGTCCAGGTTTGTTTTATGGCCTAAGATGTGATCTATTTTGGAAAAAGTTCCATGTGCTGCTGAGAAAAACGTATATTGTGTTGTTGCTGGGTGGAATATTCTGCAGATGTCTGTTAGATCTAGTTGGTCTATATAGCTGTTCAGTTCTAAGGTTTCTCTGTTGAGTTTTTGCCTTGTTGATCTGTCCATAGGTGAGAGTGGTGTGTTAAAGTCACCGACAATCACTGTATTTCGATCTACGTATGGTTTCAGTGTAAGTAAAGTTTGCTTGATGAAGTTTGGAGCTCCGGGATTGGGTGTGTAAATATTTAGGATCGTTATGTCTTCCTGGAGGAAAGATCCCTTTAGTAGTATGTAGTAACCTTCTTTGTCTTTTTTTACTAATTTTAGTAAAAAACATCTCTGAACAACCATCTTGGAATCAAAATTTTCTCTGGAAATTTCTCAAAAAAAAGCAGCATTCATCCCTTTCATACCTCAGAAACTCAGCTTTATTGATAGCATTTCTAATATAGTATTTGCATTGTGGAATTCTGTGGTTAATATTTTATTACAAAATAGTTTCCACCCAATCAATAGGATATTGAAATTTACCTGCTTTCTATGAAGGATACATCTTTTAAATTATAGAAGGACTAAGGAGGGAAAGAATTTACTTTCAAAATTCATTTGATACAGACATTCTCAAGCATGCACATTGCTTTTTAGGAATGTCTTCAAGTACAATTTTCAGAAAAAGAAGTGTACGGCTGGTGATAAAATGTGAATGAGTTAAAAGCCCTGTGGGCCTCTTCCTAGCTAATTGAATCTGGAGAAGTTATCACATTTCTTCAGAAGTTCCTTAAAATTAATTAATAAAACTTACATTGCAAGACTTACATTGTAATTTTTTGTGCAAAGTGGGTCCTTAGTGTAGCATTCTACACCTACATAGATGCCCTTAAAAGTTCAATGTCATGAATATTGTGGGAAATGTTCAATAGGCACTTCCTAGATAACTTCTAGTTATTCCCTCTATCACATTTTCAACTTGAGAGTTAACCTCTAAATTCTCCTTCTTCATTTATGTAATGTTATGAGCACAAAATGAGAAATATATAAAATTACATTTGTAAAATGTTACAAAAGCACTGCATCAATTTATATTGTTTTATTATGATTATAATGAGATAATTACCAACTTTTCAGTTTACATGTAAGTCTACCAACGTCACTGACATCTTGTGTGTGTGTGTATGTTTGTGTGTGTATGTATTTGTGTGCATATATATGTGTGTGTGTGCGCGCTAGTACTGGGGTTTGAACTCGGGTGTGCATTGTCTCTTTGCTTTGTTGTTGCTCAAGACTAGCATTTTACCACTTGATCCACATCTCTACATCTAGCTTCATTGTTAATTAAGGGTCTGGCCAAAACTGGTTTCAAGTGATGATCCTCTAATCTCAGGATTTTCTTAGTAGGTAGCATTAAAGGCATCAGCCGCCAAAACCTGGCTACCATGATTTTTGCTAAATCCGAAGGTATTTTTTGCAATTGTTATCTAATGTGACCTAATTGCTTATTAGCTCCCTTTGCTTCCTTGTAGATTCTGGAGTCCTATATTATCCTTATCTCTCATACTGTTTCTTTTCAGTTCATCTGTAACTTCTCTTTCACTGAAGCTCCTCAAAACCAATGGGTCACTTCAGCTGTTGTCTTCTCTTTTCTGCTAAATGAGAGCTTGCCTATACCTAGGCTCCCATCAATGTCCTGATGCTAATAATCTCTGCCCCTTATCATCAGCTAAGAGTTATTTGAGCAGACACACATTGATGCTCTTGTCCCTGACATCTCCCATATACCTCAAGATGAGATATAAAAATGCACCATTATCTTCTTCATATTGCACTCCATCTGGGTTTTAAGAAAGGCATTATCTTTCACAAAGTGACGCAATCTAGAAACTCCAACCCATTCTTAAATGCTCCCTTTTCCTCACCTTCCATATCCAATTAGTCATTAAGACTCATCAATTCTTCCTCTGCAATAGCCCTGCTCTCTATTCTACCTCCACTAGTCTAATTTAAGCCACGGTTACCTCTCACCTAGATTTCAACAACAGTCTTCCAATTGCTTCTTGCTCTAAAATGTTCTCACTGATCCTTTCCTTTTGACTTCAATAATATTTTCGGAAACTAAAACTCTGAACACCTCTCTTTCCTAATGAAAGCACACTTGGGAGCTTCCCATGGCCTCAGAGATACTAGTTAATTGGTAACAGATGGCAACTACTTGTGTCATAGCTCTTTGTCCATCTATTACCCTCTAAGTTCATAATGTGTGCAGCATCTTGAGCATCTTATTCTCTCTTATCTCTGAGTCTTCACTAATGTGCTTCCTTTTTTAAAATCGTATCACTCTCTACCCAACACACACAGCCAACACCTGTCCCAGTTAATTGCACAACTCCTAGCCCCCAAACTTCAAAATCACTCCCTGTGAAGAGCTTCCTTGACATTCTTAGGTGTCCTTATGTACATTTTCCCTGTTTGACATCAGTCATCTTGCACTGTAATAATTTCATTGGTCATTCTTTCTAGATTAGTGTGAGTGTGTGTGTGAGGTGCATGCGTGTGAGTGTGTGTGTGGGGGGTGCATGCGTGCTGTTCCTGGGCTTAAATTTAGGCCTTGGGCACTGTTCCAGAGCTCTTATCTAACCATTTTGATGGTTACTTGGAAATAAGTGTCTCATGGCCTTTCCTGCCTCAATTAGCTTCGAACCATGATCCTCAGGTCGCAGACTTCTGAGTAGCTAGAATCGATTGGCCTGAGCCATTGGCATCCAGCAGGTTAGACACTTCTTAAAGAGGGATTCTGTCTGTCTTTGCTCATTATTTTATTCCTGAAACATGGCAACAAAACTTGGTTCTTTTTGTGTTGTTTTCCAAGTACGCTTTCTTGGCCCTGTCCTTAATCATGATAATATTGATTGACTGTTGTAAATGGAAAAATGCAACACGGAGACATTCCTTACATAGAAAAACAAGACACTACGGAATCTTTTTTTTTTGTGGGTCATGGGGCTTAAATTGGGCCTGGGTGCTGTCCCTGAGCTCTTCAGCCCAAGACTACCATCCTACCCTTGAGCCAAGCCCCACTTACCATTTTCTACAGGTTAAGTGGAGATAAGAGTCTCAGGTCGATTTGTGCCTGGACTGGCTTTGAACCTTGATCCTCAGATCTCAGCCTCCTGAGATTACAAGCTAGGATTACAAGAATGAGCCACCATGCCCGCCACTATGGAATCTTTTTTTTTTTTTTTTTTTTTTTTGCCAGTCCTGTGGTTGGGCTCAGGGCCTGAGCACTGTTCTTGGGTATTCTCCAGGATAGAGCTCTACCACTTGAGCCACAGCACCACTTCTGGCTTTTTCTATGTATGTGGTACCGAGGAATCAAACCCATGTCTTCATGCATGCTACCACAAGGCCAAACTCCAGGCACTACGGAATCTTTTGAAACAACTGTTGATCACTTGTTTTCTGAAAATGGTCAGAGAAATTTAGTTTGTGGTGCCATAACAGCCTCAACTGCAATCACAGCATTAAAACAGCCATAGCCAATAGGCAAATAAATGTGACTCTATTTCAGTGATACTTGATTTACAAAAACTGGTGGCAGATTAGATTTAACCAGCCTCTATTATAAAAAGTACTTCAAAAGAATACTTCAGGAGCTGGGAGTTTGGTCTAGTGGTAGAGTGCTTGCCTTGAGGAAAAAGCCCAAGGACAGTGCTCAGGCCCTGAGGTAAAGCCCAAGGACTGGCAAAAACATACTTCAGTATTTATTGGAAATGTTTGGATAGAAAAAGTCATTGTACATCAGTAGTATTTTACTACTAACAAAATTCATTTATTTTTTAAATGGAATAGTTGTTCATATTTAAAGTAGAAAAACAAGGACCCATTATGATTGCAATATGTTGACAAACATTAAATAACTTTAGAAGTACACTTTTCAAATAATGTTGCTGACCTCTTTTGGGAGCAGGCTGTAATGTGTGAATTGAATATAGTAGTGCCATATAAACAATATGGCTGAGATCAATCTGGAAGAAATAGGTGTGAATCAAATGGCCACAGAATCCAAATGGGAAATGCAGCAAGTGCTTTTACTGTCAGTTTAGCACAGCAGTGGATTAACACACGCTTCTCCTATTCCACTTGGCCATTGTCCACTAAATGAGAATAACACACACTACATCAGAAGCAAAGTGCCAAAATGTGGAGAACTTCTTTTATGACATCAGTCTTAGGCTCATGGTCTCCATTATTCTCTCTTTTATTGTTCCTTGTGAAGAGATTTTATCCAGAGTGCACTGCCTGTAAATGCAAAGGGCATGTGGCCCTCAGCTTGGAAAAGTTGCACACCAAGTGTCCTAATTGACTTGGCTCCTTCAGAGCATTCATATTAGTGGTTAATTAACATTTTTTAAAATGAGGGAGAAGGAAAGAAAATTACCTTGGTTAAAAAAAACAGAAAGCAACAAAACCAAACAAAATTAAGAGTCTACACTTTATGTTGGGCCTAAAGTGAAGAACGCACTTTTAACCTTTCACCTTGTGACTCCACTGTGTAAGAGCCAGGTCGGCTTCCAAGCAGGAACACTTCCAAGTGACTGGTATTTTTTATTGGTCCTTTAGTATACGAAGTTGAAGCATTTTATTGTCCAAAAGTAATTATATTTGTTTAAGACTGTTACTTGAGGAGGGAAAATAAATATCCAATGGGCCTTTATAAAGTTTTAATATGACTTTCTATAAAATATTAAAAAGCATACTTATCTCCACTTTTCATGCTCATTTTGACTTTCCAGTCACCTAAGAAATATTTCTTGTTCTTGTTTCTGTGCACTAAAATTCTTATCTGCAAAAAGCAACAACACAAATCCAATAACTTTGCTTTAAAAGACACTATTTTCAAAGACTTTCAAACAATGTAATCTCTTTAATCACGAATCGTTCTTTCTTGTTTCCCTTTTGTGTATAACCACCTTAGATTTGGCCAGGCCTGATATTTAAAAAAAAAATAAAACAAAAATAAATGGCCTGAATCTGGTAGTTTACACCTGTTAATCCTAGCTACTTAGGAAACTTACATGGAAAGGATCAAGTTCAGGAGCATACCCAGACTGGAAGGGAGATTCTTTCTCAAAAATTACCCTGTACAAAGAAGACGGGAAGTGAGGTTCTTCTTGTAATTTTTTGATAATCTTATATAGTTTCCTCCTCTATAAAATAGGAATTACGTGTTACCGCTGTGGTTAATCTTGTATTGTTACTGTATCTGACCTTGTTACCTGGTATATTGTATATACAGTTATTTGTTTATTTGAAATAGGAAAGGGAAGGAGGGAAAACAAGATGATTGGGAGGAGGTACGGGGAGGGAAATGGAGACAAAAACATGAGAGGGGTATCAACGTGTGAGAAGTAATGTACCTACTACCGGATGAATGTAACTGTAACCCCTCTACACATTATCCCAACAATAAAAAATAAATAAATAAAATAGGAATTGTAATAGTGCCTGTGTCATGGGTAGAGGAGAAACTTAACTGTGCTAATATGCAAAGCCTTAGAATTCTGCCTGGTACACAGTGTACCCTCTTTATAAAGGCTGTCATTATGATTATTGCTATCATTCTGATTATTTTTCCACAAGGATCTAATCAATATTTTCTTTATGTCAATACTGAACTTACAGATAAATCCCTGTAGGTCCCTCTCAGCTCAAACTTCACTAATGTACATTACCCTCATAGTAACAAAAAAAACAAATTTCACTAATATTTTCTCTACCTGAAATTACTTTCTTCATTCTGTGTGCCTGCAGGTCTGATTTATCTGGAAAACCTTATTCCCACTTTCCTAAAGTTACCTCTTCTCAGAAGTCTTCCTTGATAAACCATCAAATGCATGTGGAGATGAGGAGCCCTCTTAACTGGTCATCTACTCTGAGGCTGCTTCTAATCCTTCTCATTTAAGGAGGCTCAAAATGTTGCCATGAAAAACAAATTACCTTCTGAAAATGTAATATCATATTATATATTACATAGAGCAGCCAGATCCCAGAAAAATCTGGAAAAAGACATGGAAACTCAGGCAGCAAGCCTAAAGGAAATAGTCAGTGAAAAGAGAAATTTAATATGCTTTGCTTCTGTTATCTTTTTACTAGACCTGCAGGAAACCTTTCTTCATAGAGACCCTCGTATAGTTGCCTACAGACATAATTTTGTGCTTGAAGCTTAGTGGCTTAAAAAACAGAGGAAAAGGCCAAACATAAGCTGGAGGTTCTTAGAGTCCCACTTCTAAATTAGCCAGACTAAACACAATGTCTGTGAGTCTAAAGGTATTTTTTTGTTGGTCATGGGACTTAAATTCTGGGCCTGGGTTCTTCAGCTCAAGGTTACCCTTGAGCCACACCACCACTTCTGATTTCCTAGCAGTTAATTGGAGATAAGAGTCTCTTGGACTTTTTAGTGCCCAGGCTGGCTTTGAACTGTCATCCTCACATCTCAGCCTCCTGAGTAGCTAGGATTGCAGGCATGAGCCATCGCACCCGTCTAAAGTTATTTCTGATGTTCATCAGGATTCTGCAGCAGTTACAATGCCACTAATGGGTAACTTCTTCCTTTTTAAGGTTTTGATTTCTGTACCTTTTGTCTTCTAGATAAATTTATATGATTTGCAGCAAGAAAGGGGAATCACAGAAACTGCCAGACAAAGGATGAGCCAATGGGACAATGATACTCACTAGATACTATGTTGGAAATGAACTTTATAACCATGGAGGAGGGGGTCCCGTGAAGAAAGCAGGAGCAAATGAGGGAAGGGGTTAACACTGTTCACACAACAATGCACTCATTGCCTTACTTATGTAACTATAGTCCTTCTGTACATCATTTTTACAATCAAAAATAAAATTGAATGCATTTCCAAGGTGGGACAACAATTCTAATATCTTATAATGAACTATCTAATTGATTTTTTTCTACAGTATTTATTAAGTGCATAGAATAGACAAGAATTTTAGGTGGGATTCTGTTTACTACATCTATCTATCTATCTATCTATCTATCTATCTATCTATCTATCTATCTATCTATCATTTATGACAATGACTAAAAAAGACCAACCAAAATCTGTTGCCTTATGGAGTCAATGAAAAAATATACAGAATTTATGTCAAATGATGGCAAGGGCAATAGCGAAGAACAGAGAAAGCAGAGAAAGAGCCATACCAGAAACATGGAATATCAAGGTCGCTGCTCTACAAAAAGCTGCCAGAGAAAACCTCTATGGCAGTGCCATTTGAGAGACACCTGGATAAGATATGGGAGCACAGCATTAGGAAATCTAGGGGGAAATTATTCCAGGCAGAGGCAACAACTGGTAAAGAAGGCCTGAGGGAGGAGAGTGTCTAAATGAGTAAGGCTTGCTGTTTCTCTGATTACTTTCCCAATCTTTAATTTTTTCCCAATCTTTCATTTTTGTGTAATCCTCCATCAAAACCTTCGAGGATAAAGAGTAGATATTGTTTTATTTCTTTCAACCATGAACTGATGGGAGGGGATAGCAGTAGTCTAATTCTAATATGCAGTGTCTCAATAAGTAGAGCCCAACTAGATACCAGTGGCTCACGCCTGTAATCTCAGCTACTCAGGAGGCTGAGATCTAAGGATAGAGGTACAAAGAAAACCTGGGCAGTGAGACTCTTATCGCCAACTGACTATAAAAAAGCTAAAATCGAGGTATGGTTCAAGTGGTAGAATGCCAACCTTGATTTTAAAAGCTAAGGGAGAGTGTCCAAACCCTTAGTTGAAGCCTTAGTACCAGCACACACATGCACACACAGAGAAAGGAACTAGAGTCCAAGTCACTTATAGCTTGACTCTCTATCATCACTATTTTTACAGTGTCCTGAAGAAGACTGACACACTGCAGGCCCAGTCAGGAACCCTTAGAAACAAGCAGAGCTGCGAGTGACTTGTACGTTCATGGTGTGCCTTGAACTCATATGTTCATGAACCAGAGTGCTGGAAGTACAGATGGTCAGACTCACAGAAGAGTTACAGTTGCTTATGATTCAGCCTGAAGAACTCTAAAAGGCACAGAAGTGGTGCGAATATCTGCCTTCATGGGATACCCTGGTGACAACCCCCTTTGAATGCTTATATCTTGACCCCAGATCTAATTCCTCCCCCTGAAGACTGGAAGTGCAAAGGCTTTTCCCTCCGGGGAGATCTGACCTCTCACCTGCAGGAGTGTGGTCTCTAGCTCTGACCTCAGCAGGCGAAGCGTAGCAGATCATAGTATTCTAACAGCAGTACAGTTCCCAGGCCCTGGAGAATTCAGCCTTAAATAATACCACATGTTGGACATTACTGGACAGTCTTGCTTTTGCTTTGCCCAGCCCACCTCAACTCCCCTTTTTCATAGAGGTTTTTCCTGCATGAAGTAAAGGTTATGCCTGCCCAGCCCTCCTGCAGCTTTATCTGTTTCTGGTCTCTAGCCCCTGTCAGCAACTGCTCAAACAAGAACACACACGAACCACCTCAGAGTAAGTCATAGTTCAAAGCCCTCTCACATCACTGTCAGCTCAGGTGACTTTTACCACAGCTCCTCACATAGTGTGAGTATGTGTGCATGTACAATATGCTTGGGCACACACACTCCCACATCCACCTGTATAAACGGATACATAGAAATATACACATGCTCCTATGCACACAGAAACAAGAAACTTGTTTTGTTTTGATTACTGCATATTTATTATGTTCTTGTGATTGGTAGGGCAAGTAATTAATCCATGTGAAGGATTGCTTTAGATTATGATTTTTTAAGTCCTAACAAAAGAATTCCTTCTAACTAAAGGATAAAGTTATCAAAAAAAGCAGAAACATCCCAGGGTGGACCCTTGCAGCCACACTTCCCAATTCTCCTCGTGCCCCAGGGCTGTGAGGATTCTCAAGGTGATCTATAAGTCTATTTTTACAAGCGATTCCTAGAATGCCCTCTGATGTGATTTTTGTCTGCCTTCTTTATATGGTTAAAGCTTTGGATCTTGGTAGGTTACGGAGACTGGTTAATATGATAATTACAATAGCACAACAGTCTTAGGCCTTTGTTTCTAACAGTAGACACATTTTTTCCCTGTATTTTCTTCCTGCCTTTTTCTATTTTTACTGATTTATTGTGAATTTGACCCTAATAATCTTGTCTAGCACGAAGAACAGTTGAGGCTAACATGAATAGCCAAAGTGAGGATGCCAAGTTTTCAGTAGACTCAAGGCCACCCCTACCATTTTCCTCCTCAAATGATTGATGTGGATCCCAGTAGACATCTAGACTCAGGACACAACCATATAAACGAGCTGTAGATAATGAAATCTACTCAGAACGAACAGTGCTCTGACAGCTCGCAACTGTGTGGGAGGCAGGTTAAAATTTCTCTGGGTTTCATTATTTGTCCATTTATAATACATGTTGAACACATACTTTAATATTCTATGCTTCATTAGTTAGTATCTTGGAATGTATTTATTTTCATATGAATCATAAGAAAGGTGATGATTCTGAATTCGAATTTTTCCTTCACAACCTCCAGAAATTTGATTATTTTCTTCTATTTCTTATAGACTTTTCTTTCCTCTCCTCTCCTTCCTTCCTTCCTTCCTTCCTTCCTTCCTTCCTTCCTTCCTTCCTTCCTTTTTGTTTTTATTCTGAATGATTTGAACTAGGACCTTACATTTGCTAGATTTTGTGACTGCTAACATGAACCTTTTAACCGTTTTTTTTTTAATTTATTTTTGGTTTGTTTTTAGGAAAGGTTCTTGCTTCTTTGGTATATGCTTGAGCTGTTATTTTATGACTACAGACTTCCTGAATTGCTGGGAAATACAGGTATATGTCATTGTATTCTGCTATCCTGAAGAGACTAAATCTTATAAACTTTTCTGTCCCAATTGGCCTTGAACCACAGTCCTCCCATTCTCAGCCTCCTGAGTAGCTAGGATTACAAGCGTGAACAGATGTGCAATTTCTTAAACATTTTTGACACAATAGATGTTTTGCCTGAAGTGTTCAATTACCCAGCTTTAGTGCATGGTTTGCTTGGCTTTATTTCCAAATCCTTGATCATTGAATGTTGAGAGAAGAAAGATTTAAAGGAACTACACAAGATTTCAATGTTTTATTTTACAGGGTTAAAGAAATGACTGAGTCCAGGAAAGAAGCTGGAGCACTGACTTTCTTAAAATTTCTTAGGCAGCAATCGATCAGTTGGCAGAGAGAGGAATTTGTTCAATGCTTGTGCTCGATTCTGGCTGAGAGAAAAGGAAGGACTTAGATCAAGGATACAAATGAAAAGCCAACATAGAAAGCTGCAAAGTTAAGAACACAGAGGAGGAAGCCACTAGGGAACTGGATTATATTTCAGAGTCTAAACACACACACACACACACACACACACACACACACACACACACACACACACACTACAATCTGCTTGTAAATTCATTCCACACTTAATTTTTCAAATTCCTTCTTATTTTTCTAGACTTGAGCCAATGTAAGGGAGATGAAATGTTCTAGGGAAGTGGCAGCTGGGCATAGCATATAGTGGTAAACTAGTTTACTTTCTCAATTTCCTTTCATATGTAGATTCAGCCCTGCCATGTCCTTTGTCATTGCTTACAAAGATCTAAGCTTCCTTCCCAAGGCATCATCTTTTATTAATCAGCTATCCACAACAGAGTCCAAGAGGCTGGAACTGGGTTCCGACAGATGTTGATAAATGTCTTAAGTTTCTTATAAACTAAATCAAGGCCAGCCATGTTTTATTAATAAGTTAACCTTCATATACACTTGGTCCTCTGCATATTGTCTCACACTTTATATGCCATCCTGTTTACACTGCTTATCCTGAATCAACTCAATACAGTCAGCCTTTATTTGGACAGACAGGCAGCAGAGGACATGTTTTTACATATACTTAATGGCTGATATAAACAGTCATTTACAGATGCATATTTTAGCAAAGTAACATTAGGTGTTAAACAGTCTAGAAAATGATCATTGTGGTTTCATGAACTATGTTTATTTTAGCTAAGACTCAAGATAAAAATATAAAATGATCAAAAGCCTGATGGATTGAAATGTTTAGGAACTTCCCCTTCAGGATCTTTATGCCTCAGCTCTGGGAGCCAAAACTCACTGAACAAATATAATGCTAGGAACGGAATCTGGTTCCATCCTGTATTTCTTTGGAGGGTTCTTACCTGAAGCTTGTCACTATTAAAGGAAGTAATTCTCCTGACACTAACTATATAGATTCTGTAAGTTAGAGGCATAATAGACGGAGATGTAAAGACCTGAGATAAGGAAATAAAATTCATGTTATTGAATAAATTTTGTATAGCAATAAATAAGTTTCAGGTGTAAGCTATGTTGTTAGACTGGTGTCATTGATCAACTCTACCAGAACTTTTCTTCAAAAGTTCTCAGAAGCCTGGGGCCAGGAGTTTGGTCTAGTGGTAGAGTGTTTGCCTAGCATGCACAAAGGCCTGGATTTGATTCCTTGGTACCACATAAATAGAAAAAAGCTGGAAGAGGTGCTGTGGCTCAAGTGGTAGAGCTCCAGCTTGAGAAAAGTCTAAGGACAAAGCTCAGGCACTGAGTTAAAGCCCCTCAACGGGCAAAAAAAAAAAGTTCTCAGAAGCCAAAGACCTTCTCTAACTCAAGTCTTCTTATTCTTTGATTTCCCAATTTCCCAACTTATGACCTATGGATGTGTTTTCCAGACCTGTGTACTACTCCGGTACATTCTGTATCTCATCTGATAGTGAATTGTCTCTGATTGTGCAGGTCTCTCAACAGCAATTGTTTCATGCTCGTTGTTTTCTTGCCAACAAGCACACAGAATATCAATCTGTAAATTTTTACTTTGTGATACAATTTTCTGTTATTGACTAAAGATCCTAGCTGTATCCTGCCACTATCTCTGAGCACTGTAAAGCAGTGCCTGGCATTGGGGCTAATTTTCTGTATTTCTTTGATGGCATTTCTAGGTGGCATCAGAATACATTAGGAATTAAGAGGTAGCTGAAAAAAGCCCTGTCCCATTACTTCAATACCTATTTTCCTTTGGCTGCTATTTTTCCTTTATACTTGGTACCAAAATGACCACTGCAGAAAAAACCTCTGCCCCAAATCAACAAAGTGCATATATTAGTCTAACACCATTATTTTGCTTTAAGAATAGTCTAAGGATTTGCAAACTTACCAAGAATATAAAAATAAGAAGATAAAAAGATAAAATAGTTTTCACAACATAAAGATATTTCCTGAGTAGAGAAGTTACATAAACAGTTCACACTAAAAAGATGAACACTGTCTCAGTTTTTGTATTCATAATCCATCAGTACTAAAGAATGACAACATCGAGTACTGGTTGTACCATGTGGCGAACCTTCTATTGGTTACTAGACATGGGATATAATGCTAAAAGTAAGAAGAAAAGTAACTTAGAATTTAGCTCCAAAATATTTAGGTAATACGACAACAAAACCATAGCCTGCTTTAATCCAATGTGGGAAATAAGCTAAAATAGTTTCGTATTTTGTTAGGCTGGTGCTCAGCTGCTTGAGTCTTGTCACCAACTAAGATTTTATAAAAGCATACTTCTGTAATAGAAAGGATTTGTTTAAATGAGGCACATTTGACAAATAGTAAAATGCACAGAAAACACCTAAACAATTGGGTTTATTTGTGTAATCACCACTCAAAAAAGACAAAGGACATTTTCATCATTGTATGAAATTTCCCTGTGGCTCTTTGCACTCAATTTCTAACTCAACTCAATCAACGGTCTTCTGATAACTGTGAACACAAATTAGATGTATCTAATTTTAGACTTTGTCTAAGTGGGATTATTCAGTATGCATTTCTTGTGTCTGGTATTCTAGCAAACATAATGTCTTTGCGTTTTATCTATACTAATAAGTATTTTAGAGATAAGAATGACATGTCCTGAGTCTTCTAGGTGATGCTCATGCTTCCTATTCCTCTGGTCTTCATGGGAAGCTCTCCAAAATAAGGATCCCTTCATTTTATGAAGAATTGAAAAATAACAGTGGTTCATACTTTTTAGCTTTATGGTTGGGTGCAATGACCCATGTCTATAATATCAGCCATTCACAAGGTAGAGACCAGGAAGATGGAAATTTTGATGCCGGAGTAGCCAAAAATGTTACAAAGACCCTATTGCAACAAGGAAACCAGATATGGTTCATACATATAATCCTAGGTACATGTGGGTATAGGTAGGAGAAACATTGTTTAAGGTTGGCCTGCAGAAAAAAAACACAAGACTCTCTAATACTACCAAGCAAACAAAGAAAACAAATATATTTAGGCATATTATTTAATTCTGTCTGTGATAGTAAAAATCCTTCATAATTTCATGAACGTGAGGGCTATACTACAGGAAATTTGCACACATAAAGATACTAGGTTTTTGTCTCATTTTTTGAATCAGAACACCTGTCTTCTGTTTCAAGTTGTTTTCCCTCAGATTTTTTCCATATATATTTATTGTAATTAATAGAAGGGTTATATTATATTCACCAGACAGAAGGTGCATAACTTCACATACATTGATACCCTTTCTCATATCTTGGACCCCATTTCCCTCCCTCCACCCCCACCAGTCATCTTGTTTTCCCCACTTCCCTATCCTATTTCAAATAACCAAATAAACATATATACAATATATCAGATAACAAGGTGAAATACTGTAACAATATGAGATAACCAAGGGACAGCAAAAAAGATGAGAGATAACATAGTACATTAAGGTCAACAATCACTCATTATATGGCTTTTGTTTCTCTATCCTGGAGGTCCTTTCATTTAGTGTCATACTATATGGCGTTATGCATCTAGGTTTTGTTCTATTGTAAATCTCTGCTAGGAGAGTCCAAGGTTTCTACTGATTATGACAAATGAGGGAAACCATTGAACCTATGTTCCTTTGAGTCTGGCTTACTTCACTTAATATAATTTTTTCTAAGTCTTTCCATTTCCTCACAAATGGAGCAATGTCGTTCTTTCTGACAGCAGCATAGAATTCCATTGTGTATAAATACCATATCTTGTTGATCCAATCATCTACTGAGGGGCATCTGGGTTGGTTCCATATCTTTGCTATGGTAAATAGTGCTGCAATGAACATCATTGTGCTAGTGGATTTAGTATGTACTTGTTTCTGGATGATTTCCCCCCAGAATTCTTTGCAGAAACGAATTCTACCATTCAAGTGTAGATTTTTATATTTGATATAAGGAAAATTGTGAAAAAATCATCAATGTGACTTCTTTTTGCTTCTTACTTATTTAATAAAGGTATGGCATTACCTTCAGGCCTTACCCTTTTCCAAGTCACTCCTATATATAGGTTGATTGTTTCAGGAAAGAAGTGATGCTTTGTCTTCCTATGCAGGGTAGACATTGCATCTATTGACAGTACCTTAGATACCACACTGCTTCCTGATTTCCTCTGTGTAGGGTCAGTCTTTAGTCTGAGTTTCCTATTGATTATGGTTATATTTCCATTTGACTAGCTTTATAGGACATAAGAGGAACCCAAGTTCTAACAGCAGTAATCAGTTACTAGTTGAAATTAGTCAACTAAATATCATCTAGACACACTGAATCACTTCTATTTGTCTACCAGTCATTGGTATTCACTGTGTCATTTTAGACTACTTAGTTTCATGTAATTTGTTCCTAAACTGATCCAAACTCAGGTTCCTCATAATGCCTTCCTACAGAAGGTTTCCAGAAGGTGTTTCTAAAACCCAGACTTGATTATGTTACCTCCCTGTTTAAACTGTGTAGAGTCCCTATTTTAGTCCATTTTCTATTTCCATCACAAAGCATCTAAGACTAAGAGATGTAGGAAACATATGTGTGGTTCGTATGGTCCTTGGAAGTCCAAGGGCAGAAATAGAAGCACCTGGTGAAAACCTTTGTGCCGAATCATTGTGTGGTAGAGATATTCCCTGCCAAGACAGAGTATGCATCTCTCTATTCTTATTTTTCTAAAGCCATGGCTTCCATCATGCTGACCTCATCCTCATACTCCCATCTAATACTTATTGACTCCTCCTATAGATCTTACCTCTAGATACCATAACATGAATTGATGATTAAGTTTCCAACATATGAACTTTTGAGGGACTCATTCAAAACATTGCAGTCCTTTACGGTGTACAATGAAAATCTAAATACGTTATTTACTGAATTTACTATGAACAACCAATTCAAGTGAAAATACTCTGTGTTTGGATGGGAGGAAAAGGACACAGGCCAAGCCTGGCCGACTTTCAAGTTGAGAACGTGAAACTGAGAATCTGGAGACAGTGTGGCTTCAGGTCATAGGCCACAGCAATAGAGAGAGAATCTCAGATAGCTTCCAAGGTTATACTCAAGTATTTATAGAATTACCCAAGTCCAACAAAAAAAGGAAAAAACAAAAAGAGAGAGAGTGAGGAAGGGTAGAGGAAGGGAGGGAGGGAGGAAGGGAAGAGGGGAGGGAAGGAAGGAAGGAGGGAGAGTAGGTAGAAAGGAAGGAAGCAAGGAAATTCTTTGAAAAGAATTACAAGAAATAGCAACCAGTTGGTTCAGAACCAGCAACTCACAATTTAGGATGCACAGGGAACTGTACTGAGATAATTTGTCCCTGGATAGTAAATAATAAAAATGTGCTGTTGAAGTGTCCATTAACAAATCTTTGAAGCAAATCCTGAACTTTTGTGTAGTTTTGCACGCCTGTCATACTTGAACTTAGGCATGTCAGATAGGAAGACTGTAAGTTCAAGGGCAATGTAGGCTATAGCAAAATCTGGTTTCAGAAAAACATCATGTTAAGCAATGTAAGCCAACTTCATTAAAATCCACATGCTTTGGATGGAATCTATTCCTAAAGGAGATAGATAGAGAGTAGATAGATAGATAGATAGATAGATAGATAGATAGATAGATAGATAATATAGACTAACAGATAGTATATAGAATTTGATTGCAACTAGCAGGAGAGGGTGAGTGCAAAAAGATTATGGAAAATGAATAATATTATAATATGTTGGGTCAATTATAAAGAAGGAGACCTACCAAAAGCTGTTGAATAGTAGAAGACTAAGGAAAGATATGGAAAGAGAAAGCAATAGAGGAGGTAATCAGACTCAAGTATAACATATACATGTATGAAATACATACAGCAAACCACTTTGTGCAATTAGAAATTGAATGACAGGAATGTAAATAGACTTTGTTCCAGGATCGGTACCAACAGAAGAAGAAAAGAATGTCTAGAGCTGAACTACTTTATCTAAGTGCATGAAAAAAAGAACGATATAACTTGTTATATTTCACACGTGAAACAACTTCATAAAGGCATAAAACTATAAACCAACATTCTTCCTGAACATAAATATAACAGTCTTAACAAAATTATAGTACACATTATCTAACAATATATTTGAAAGATGATATAGTGATCTCTTTACATCACTGTACTCTGTATACATGGATTCAATCAATCAAGTATTGAAAATAGTCAGCCAAAAAATTGCAAATCAAAATAACTTTAAAATCCCATCTCACCCCAATTAGAATGGCCATTATCAAGAAATCTAATTACTACAGATGCTGATGAAGATGTGCCCAGAAGAAAATGCTACTACACTGTTGGTGGGAGGGTAAACTTGTTCAACTACTCTGGAAAGCAATATGGAGGTTCCTCAAAAGACTAAACATAGAGCTTTCCTATGACCCAACAATCCCACTCTCAGGCATTTACCCAATGTCCATAAAACTATCAGCACAGCAATGTTCATTGAAGAATTATTTACCATAGCTAAGATATGGAACATACTCAGATGCCCCTCGGTAGATAAATGGATCAGGAAAATGGGATATGTACATATAATGGAATTCCATCGAAAGAATGTCATCGCCCCATTTGTAAGGAAATGGAAAGACTTAGAAAAAAATCATATTAAATGAAGTAAGCCAAAATAAAAGAAACATAAGCTCTATGGTTTCCCTCACTTGTAATGATTAGTATACATCTAGAATTTTCCCTGCAGAGAATCACAGTAGAACAAAAGCTATGTGCATATGGCCATATAGGGAGAGGCTAAGCAAAATGAACTCCAGGATAGGGTAACAAGAGATTTATCTTTGTGGTTGTTGTTAATGTACTATGTGAAGTTATTTCTTTCCTGTTCTGTTATTTTTCCCTTATGATTTATCCCCTGTTGTTAGTATCTGACTTTGTTACCTATTGTACTGTATATACATTTATTTGTTTATTTGAATTAGGGGAGGGAAGGAGAAAAACAAGATGATGAGACAAAGGACAAAGGGTGAACCAATGTAACAACAATATTCACAAGATAATATGTTAGAAATGAACTTTAGAACTTGGGAAGGGGTGGGGAGAGGAAAAGTGGGAGAAAAACATGGGAAGGGTTAATAATATTCAAGAAGTAATATACTCACTATCTTCCAAATATAACCATAACCCTCTATACATCACCCAGAAGAAACAATTAAAATAAATAAAAATTGCATTTCTACTGAATACATTTGTCCTGTTTTGTTTACATTATGTTGGATTTTCTAAAGTGATTTAGAGAGGACTTAAAGCATAAATGTGAATCTACATAGGTTATATGTGAAAATTCTTCATTTTATATAAGAGATCTATAGATTCTGGTAGCTGTAGAGGATCCTGGAAGTAATCTTTTCTGGATCTAAGAAGCTGACTGAACTTCAGATCAAAGGTGAGTTATCCCAGAATGTTAGGCAAGTTTAACATTCAAAATCAGTGAATGCAACTCATATTGTTTACAAACTAGAAAAGAAAACCATATGATCATTTCAATAGATGCTGAAACAAGATTGAACAGAATCTAAAATTTATTCCTGGTATAAAAAAGAAGCTCTCATTAGAGAATGAAGATAGATTCCTCAACTAGATAAAAGATATCTACAAAAACTATTACAGAGCTACAGTAACCAAAACAGTTTGGTACTGGCACAAGAACAGGCCTGAGAACCCATGGAATAGAACTGAAGAACCAGAAATCAACCCACGGACCTATGCCACCTAAATCTTTCATAAGGGAGCCCAAAAATAGAATGGAAGATAGACAGCCTTTTCTTTTTTTTTTTCAAAGTTGAATGATATTTACTTCATTGCTTTATATTGTAAAATATGAGGGCTCCATATATATACATGTATATGGATGTGAATATATTTATAGAGGTATACATACACACATTAGTACATTCCATGTCAGAGTAATATACAGTTGATCCTGTATAACACAGTCATTGAACAGCACATCTTAATTTTGTATCTTCTATAAAAGTATATCTTATTCTTCAAACTTATTATTATTATTATTATATTCTTGGGTACAAGATTTTGAGAATGTGATACTGTATTTTCACATGTCAAGGGTATACTCCAAGGAATTTCATTACATTTGGAAGTGTGTTTTTTGTTTATTTTGGGGGGGTGTCATGGGACTTGATCTCGGCCTGGACTCAGTCCCTGAGTTCTTCAGTTCAAGCATACCACCCTACCCTTGAGCCAACCCCCCCCTTCCCATTTTCTAGAGGTTAATTGGAGATGAGTCTCAGGTCCTTTTGTGCCCAGGCTACCTTTGAATCACAATCCTCACATCTCAGCCTCCTCAGTAGCCACGATGACATGCGTGAGCCACCACGCCAAGCTGGAAGTTTGTTTTTAAAATCACTCTCTTTGCTCATCCATATAAGAAATGGAATTTCACTCTGTCCATTTCTTGTTCCATGAAGAGAAAACTGCCCACAGGCTCGTGTAACACTGTTTACCTCTGCCTTTTGCTTCGATAGACAGCCTTTTCAACAAGTGGTGCTGGCAGAACTGGTAAAGCTCCTGCACAAAACTAAAGTTGGATCCTTCTATGTCACCCTGCACCAAGATTAACTCCAAATGGATCAAAGACCTGGAGGGAAAAGCACATACACTGAAAACTTTACAAGAAGGGATAGATGATACACTAAGTCTCCTTGGCACAGGTCAAAACTTTCTCAATAAAGGTTCCAAAGCATAACAAATCAAAGACAGTTTGGAAAAGTGCGACTGCATTAAACTGAAGAGCTTCTGTATGGCAAAGGACATAGCTAGCAAACTAAATAGAAAGCCCACAGAGTGGGAGAGGATCTTCACTAACTATGCAACAGACAAAGGCCTCATATGTAAAATAAATCAAAAGCTCAAAAAATTGAATCACTCCAAAAGTAATTTCCCAAGAAACAGCCATCCCATTAAAAAAATGGGCCAAAGACTTAAAGAAAGTCTTCTCTGAAGAAGAAATAAGACTGGCCTATAGTCACATGAAGAAATGCTCAACATATCTGGCCATACAAAAAATGAAGATCAAAACAACTCTGAGATTCCACCTCACTCCAGTTAGAATGCCCATAATCAAGAAATCTAATAACACCAGATGCTGGTGGGGATGTGCCCAGGAGGGATCACTACTACATTGTTGGTGGGAGTGTAAAATCATTCAACCACTGTGGAAAACAGTATAGTGATTCCTCAAAAGATTCCCTCTAGATCTCCCCTACGACACAACAATTCCACTACTTGGCATTTACCCAGTCGTCCAGAAACAAGGACATACTAAATCCACTAGCACAACGATGTTTATTGCAGCACTATTTACCATAGCAAAGATATGGAACCAACCCTGATGTCCCTCAGTTGATGATCAACAAGATGTGGTATTTATACACAATAGAATTCTATGCTGCCATCAGAAAGAATGACATCGCCCCATTTGTAAGGAAATGGAAAGACTTTGAAAAATTCATATTAAGTGAAGTAAGCCAGACTCAAATGAACATAGGCTCAATGATTTCCCTCATTTGTCATAATTAGTACAAACCTTGGACTCACTTAGCAGAGGTTTACAATAGGGCAAATCCTAGATACATAAAGCCATATAGGATGAGGTTAAATGAAAGGACCTCCAAGATACAGAACCAAGAACCATATGAAGTGTGACTGTTGTTCTTAATGTACTATGTTATTTCTCATCTCTTTCATTGTCCCTTGGTTATCTTATATTGTTACAGTATCTTACCTTGTTATCTGATATATTGTATATATGTTTATTTGTTTATTTGAAATCAGATAGGGAAGGGGGAAAACAAGATGAGGGAAATGGGGACAAAAACATGAGAAGGGGTAGCAATGATGGTTAAGGAATACACCTTCTATCTGGCAAATGTAATGTAACCCTTCTATTAATTACAATAAAAAATAAAAATAATAAAAATGAGCAAGTTTTTTTTTTCCATGATCAATGAGGCCCCTTGCTTTTGGGACTACAATGATACTCTCTCATGGAAGAAGCATGTGCAAGAGGAAGTGCATTCACTTTATGCTAGCAGAAAGTTAAAGAGAAAGAAGAAAGGTAAAGATTCCATGATCCTCCTTCAAGTGCATGACCCCCAAGACTTAAAGACTCCACTAGTCCCACCTCAAGTTTTTACCACTAACCAATCAAGTTGCACACGAAGAAACAACTCTTTACTACATGAACCTTTGGAGGGCAATCCAGACTTAAACTACAGGTTTTATGTTAAAAAACAAAATTCAATACTCATATCATAGAAAAGCTCATAGACAGCCAGGAGTGTGGCCTAGTGGTAAAGTATTTGCCTAGCATGCCTAGCCCTGGGTTTGATTCCTTGGTACCAAATAGACAGAAAAAGTCTGAAGTGGTGCTGTGGCTCAAGTGGTAGAACATAAGCCTTGAGAAAGATTAAAGACAGTACCCAGGCCCTGAGTTAAAACCCCAGAAGTGGCTAAACAAAACAAAACAAAATGAAAAAATTCATAGATACAAAAGCAATTTCAAAGCCTATAAAACTATTAGATTAAACAGGAGAAAAACTTTGCAATGTACTTTCTTAGATATGACACTAGTAGGCATAATTATAAAACTACTAAGTTTGATTTTTATCAGAGTATAACATTTTAATTTCAGCAAATATTAAAAGAATGAAGTGATAAGCCATGGGTTGGAGCAAAATATTTACAAATTGTATACAAGAAAAACATAATATCTAGAAAAGTTTTCTCTAAACTCAGTAATAAAAGGGCAATATCAGGAATGAGAGATATGTTCATTACTTTGATGGTTATATATATATAATGATATTTACATACATATCTGCCAAAATTTATTAAATTACACTGTAGTATATGTCAATAAACTTCTTAAACAGTGTACTTATGATTCAGGCAACAGTGGCTCATATCTGCAATCTCACTTAGGAAGCTAAGATCAGAGGATTGAAGCTCAACGCCAGCCTAGATAAGAAAGTCCATGAGACTCATGTCGAAAACCACCAAAAAGCTAGAATTAGAGCTGTGGCTCAAGTAGTAGAGCCTTGACCTTGAGCAAAAAAGCTTAGGGACAGTGCCCAGGAACCTCAGTTCAAACCTCAGTTCCAAAAGGGAAAAACTACTATGCAAGGAATGTGTGATTTCTGGCTACTGTAAATATAACTTCAGAAGTGTGGCACTAAGTCTTTCTGAACTTTAACTTCCTTTTCTATAACACAGAAGCATTTTATAATGTGTGTTACAAGAAAAATGAAAGAGTGAAGAGATGTACATGGAAATTGCTGAGCGAAACACAGAGAGGATTCTTTCTTGATGTTAACTGGACCTTCTTCCAAACAGGAAACAGTTTTCTCCTACTCACCTGTTAATCTGAATTCCAGATGCCTCAATTTGAGGCATCAACCCACAAATTAGTTTTTTTTAAGTATTAAGGAGTCTTTCAGTGTCAAGAAGTCTTATAATAAAGCTTATGCCTTTTTTATTGAAAGATTTTAACACTGATTTTTACATCATATTTCAAATATCATGTTAAACAAGTATTCAAGAAGGGAATCTCTATATACAATCACTGGCACACAGATTTTAGAACATAATTAAACTTAAGCTGAGAGTTTGTGTGTCATAGATACATATGGATCTATATAACGTAACATTATATCTATAAAGTATATATCCCATCACAGATTTTTTGGGGGGGTCTTAGGGCTTGAAC
Source organism: Megascapheus bottae (assembly GCF_031878675.1). Lineage (NCBI taxonomy): Eukaryota > Metazoa > Chordata > Mammalia > Rodentia > Geomyidae > Megascapheus > Megascapheus bottae. The sequence continues at coordinate 57,548,870 of NC_143516.1, forward strand.
TTGGCCTGAGTGCTGTCCCTGAGCTCTTCAGCTCAAGACTACTGCCCTACCCTTGAACTACAGCCTCACTGGCCGTTTTCTAGTGATTAGAGAATAAGAGTCTCAGTCCTTTTGTGACTGGGCTGGCTTTGAACTGTGATCCTCAGATAGCCTCCTGAGTAGTTAGGATTATAGGCATGAGCCACCACACCAAGCCCCATCTTTTTTATGTCTATGTAATTATGTTTACATTTCAATAACCTTGGGTACCTGACTATTGAGTCATTGCTGTTGTACTGTTTGGATCTAATATCCACATAGCAAGGAGACCATGCACCTTTTGTTCCTTTGGCCTTGACTTATCTCACTCAACATGATTTTCTCTAGTTCCATTCACTTCCCAGCTAATGCCATTATTTTTATCTTGTCTGTTGGCTATGAGAATTCCATTGTATATATATACACCACATTTTCTGTAACCATTCATTTGCAATAGGGCATCTAGTTTGTTTCTATCGTTTGGCTATTGTGAATAGTACAGAGATGAACATAACTGAGTAGGTGTCCTTATCATCCTGGGTTATGTTCAGGATAGATGCCCAGGAGTGGTATGGCGGGATCGTAGGGAAGGTCTATTTTTATTTTTTTCAGAAACCTCCAAACTGTTTTCCAGAATGGCTGAACTAGTTTATATTCCCACCATCATTGCAGTAGGGTTCCTCTCTCTACATTCCCACCAGCATTTGTCATTGTCTGAGTTCAGAATACTGTTATGCCTTTCTTTTATTTACTTATTTATTAAGTTACTGTGATATATGAACATCAACTAGCAGAAAGGTTCTACAAATGATTTAATGCAAAGACAAATAATAATACAGGACAGTAAGACAGTAAGACAGCAAATGTTCAGAGTTAGAGCAAGGGAAATACTTAAAACAACTCCCCCCTCCTGGATTTCTTTACAGAATTAGTATCTGTCAAACATCCTGGGCCAGAGGGAACGCAATGAGCCTCAGGTCATGGCCATTTTGTTCCTGCATCAAAGCTATACTCCACTTGCCCTTGCCCATATCCAGGGACTTCGCATGCACAATCCTGCCGTGCCATAATTCTGTTATGTTCAAAAAGCCATAAAAGAAACAGAAATCTAAAGAAAAATGAGTTCTGTTGCAAAGCTAGCCTTACTATGATGAAGCTGACTTCTATGAAACAGTTCATTTTCTGATGTGGAAGAATGAATGAAGCCTCATGGCTTAATAGTTAATTTATAAATGAATCTATAAAAGCATAAAATTTGGAACTATTCTCTGTGGTTAGTCTTTCAGGTCATTCAGTCAGGTATTACATCTTTCAGAATCATGAATTTCATTTGGGAACACAACTTCTGTTTTTAATAGTTCACATTGTTGGAAAGGAGATACTTACACGCATGCACACACACACACATATATATATATATATATGAATATATATGAGCTATTGTTTTTCTTTTCCTTAGTTTTATACCTATTTGTTCTGTTCAGAACAGTTCAAAGCATTTTTTCAAAAGTTTATGCTTTTTATATGCATAATAAACATTTCATATATGTTATATATTTTATAGTGACTATGTACATTTTATATACATTGATTTATCTTAGTCAACATTTTCTCCTCACATGCAGTATGTTTGTGGATTTTTATTTGTACTTATTATTTTAACTTTGGTGTTTTTATGGTCTTTATTTTCTAGTAGGAAAAATCTCTTGTATGAAGATAGTATGTTTCAGCTATGGTATCACCACACTTGCAGAAAGAGGAGCAAAAGCATTTTGTTCAGTATAAAATGCATAGACTACAGAAAATAAATCAACTTTTTCTTTCACATTATTTACTACACTTCTGTTAACCTTTAGCATACTAATTTCCATGAATATTATTTCCATTTACTAGGTAGAAAGTATTAATAAACCTTATTTTCAAAACATATTAAACCAAATAAATGGCTCCCTCTACCAGAATTTGTCTTTTTACTTCTTAATTTCTTTATCTGTGAAGTGGGAAAAAATCCTACCTAATAGGACTATTTTATGCTTAGTGAATCCAAACATGAAAGGCTTTAGTCCCATGCTTTGTACAAGGTAGATATTTAATAATTGTGTTATCTGTCCCTACTCTCCTATTCCATTTTTTACCTCCACCAGTTCATTTTCTGTCGTAAATGTTTTTTTGTCATTGTCCCTGAGGCTCCTGGCTGATGGGTGCTGCCACTTGTTAACTGGCATCTTCCCTCTTGTTTATTGAACTTCAGCTCTTCTTTTCAACCAAGTGCAGGTTCTTTCGGCTCACAACAGACTGCAATTTATTTTGTCAGGAAGTTCTCAGGAAACCATATCAGATCCTTTGCTAAAATTCCAGTATAACCTTAGCTGAATCTTACAATTTAAGCCAAAAGAGAAGTTATTATGTTAGTATTGTCTGATTTGTTCTTAATCATTAGCTAGATACTGCTAATGATCTGAATGTCTGTTGTATGTGTTGTGTTTATTATCATAGAATCAATTTCTTTTATGTGCCCCTCCCTTTATTTTTTCAGAGCTGAAGGCTAAAATAGCCTTACACTTGCCAGGCAAGTACTCTTCCACTGAGCTAAATCCCCATCCCCGCAAGTTTTTTTAAAGCACAGACAGAAGTCTACTTAAAACATAATATGAATACTAATTATAAAAGTAGCACTAATTCATCATAAAAACAAAAAAGCATAAAGAAAAATACCTGAAATCACACTGCAAAGAGACTAACTCGGTTAACATTTTGTTGTCTTGCTAACAAGTATATTCATGTTATATGTAAGAAATTCAATATGTACTTCTTTATATGTACAATAAAATTTCATTACTACTATTTTGTGTTTTAGTCAGTTTTCTACCATGAGACTTTTCTATATAAACAACAACCATTTCACAAATTTAAATCTTAATCCAATAGCCCATGTAAGCCCCTATTTGTAGTTCAGTAAACTTGAAAAGAATCAGAGCATCATTCTAGATTCTAAACAGAAATACAACTTGGGTTTTTTTTTTCAGATTTTTCTGCTTTTCATTAGGAACTCTCTTTGAAACGCATCATGACACCCTAATTATTCTCAGTTTCTCTATTGCCGTCCTCTTCTTATGCATCTCTAAATGCTAATATATGATAGAAAATTTTGAATTAGATGACATCAGGGGCAATTTTGTTTTCATTGTCTTTCCATGAACTAACTCACACTAATTTTCTTATAATACCAAAGAACCTCTTAATCTTACAGCCATATTTGGATTTGGCTTTAATCTTCCACTCTCATCCCCCAAAGCTCTTTATTAATGAGTCTTTATTATGCTGAACATGATTGTTTCTCAATGATACGGGTCTTTCTCATATTATCAGACTTTCAGTAACTTCCAATCAGGATGACTGAATACAGATGCTGGTCGCTCTATGACTCAAATGACTTATGGATGCATCTGAAACATTCCTGCAGGCTATATTATAGCCCTGGAATGATTTTGCAAGCTCTTAGAAAGATGAGTAATTGTAGTCTGCCAGGAGTACCTTTGTTATTATTGCAACATTTAGTATATCCACTCATGAGAGGAGAGATTTTTTTTTTACTTTCCTCACTTGTAGTGTGTGTGAAGCAATGGAGCATACTCTTCATTATATGTAAGCAATGAAATGTGTATTTCATTATATTATAGTATGTATACTTCAATCCCGCAGTCTTTTGCTAAACAGTGTTGCCTCTGTTATCCTTTACCTTCTCATTGCAGTTGTGACAAACAAATTTACCAGGCTTTAAAATTCATACACCCAGTAGCCAGATTTTTTTCACTATCCCCAGCATCTAACCCAATGACTAGAAATTCATTGCTTGAATTGAACTGTAAGAAATGATAAAGCTCACATTATGTCAGTTTCCTTCATGCCATCAAAATTATTTCAAATAACTCACCTAAATGTTATTGCAAAAAGATCAGTTATATAGTGTTGGGATCAAACTATTGGAGTTAATCTGCCTAGAGTAGATTTCCAATTCTAAATTCACTTACTTTGTGAATTTGGACAAACCATTAAACTCTATACCTCAGATTTTTCATCTAAAAAATTGGAATGATCTTAATAGCTACAATATAGGAGTTAAATTATGAGTCCATTTTTTTTCAAGAGAGTTCTGTGCATATAGTCCATGCCCAATAAATATTACCAGCAATTAGTATTGAAGATCTGTAATGAATGGAGCACTGGGGAATACTCTTTTACGTTGGATTCGATCCAACATATATTTATAGAAACCAATGTGGTAGAAATGAGAACAACCCAGTACCATAAGGGATTTCTAGGTATATGAATTTTATTCTCAGAGGAAAGGTTGACAAATTTCTTTTCTGAATTAGAAAGTCCAGAGGGATCACACACAATAAAGCTAAATACCATTAGTATTCATTTGATTGAATTGCATCTCAGTTTGGATTCATCCTTCACTGGATTTCAAGCTTAAATCCAGCCACTCCCACAAGAATGTATTAGATTCATGGATGCCAAACATGGACTATAAATTTCTCATTTAACAGAGAAAAACTGAATAAACAATAATTTGTCTCATAACTACCTCACATTATTACCTGATTCTCATATTATTTTGAAACATTAAATTAAAAAAAATACTATACTATGAAAACTATCCCAGCATTTTCCTTCAACCTTGAATGAGTTCAATGGCTGACTTCCTCCACTAGAAATGTCCGGGATTCTCCTAGGCAAAGTATAGCTTTTTTCTGCCTGTTTAGTTTCCAGTCCCGCTCTCTGGGAGTTGCCACACACCAATTACAGCTACAATTTAAAAACCTCCCAAATGAGGAGAGAAGTCCAGCTTCTTAAGCTCTATGTGAATGGCCAATTCCATGAAATCAGTTGCTTGCCTGCCTGTAAGTATCCCTGGACAGTTCACCAGAGAACAGTGATAACCCTCAGTGAACACAAATGCTTAGCTCAGTAAGAAGTTAAGAAATGAACTGTTTTCCCAGTTTGGGGAGGTCATTGAGTCCCCAAATTCTAGCATTCCTGTAGACCTGGGCAATAAGCTTTTCTCAGACTATGTCTGCTTTAGTGCTTCTGGGAAAGACATGCTGGCATTAAAAGGTGGGGAATCAGTAATTCCGTCTTCTTTGAGAATAAAACAAGAAAGGAGCCTAAATGATAGAAGAGAGAGTGGAATTGAGTGAAATAAATAAAATCTAGACAGTAAATTTTAAATCTGATTTCTAATAATGACCAGAGCCACATCTGCTCTGGAGAGCTTTGATAAGTTTTCTTTCTCAAACCAGGAACCATGAAAAGAGTAATGAATTTCAAAATGCTTTCTTCTGATTCAACGAAGATGCATTGATTGTCTGTGACAACGCATTTTTTTCCTGTTCCTTTTTCTTTAACTTTTGTCTGTTGCTACATAAAGCCATTCATTCTTTGATAGCTGCAATTCAGGCTTTGACATAACACTTTTTGTCCGCTCTCTTCCTTATCCAGTGTAAATGCAACCTGATGTTTCCTACACATCATTCCTTTGGAATTCATTTCACTACTTTCTGCTCATCACTGTTTTCCCCTAACTTGTGCATCTATGCTCTCCTCAAAAATAATACATTGAAAAATTAATTTTTCTCTCAAGCACATTAATGTTTTTCTTTCATTAAAAAAGTCATTCAGGAAGAAGAAATGAAGAAAAATAAGTCATCCAAAGGAAAAGTCCATTCGTTGCTAAATGCTGGAGCAAATGGTATCTGCCAGAGGAAGTTTTGTCTTTCACTCCAAAGTCCTAAAGTCCCAGAGTTAGGCGGGGAGACACTTTCATCTAGAGACCTCTTGCATGCCAGAGACTGGAGCTGCCTTTTGGATCTGTCTCCAATCTTCCACGGGAGAAAGTCTCTGGTCATGGTAGAGATGAGGAATTCTAGGTCCAGAGAAGATCAGAAAATACCAAAGTTACATTTGTAACTCTAACAAGTTTGTACTATTGAATGCTAAAAATCAGCTGATATTATCTTAAAATCAAGCCTAACTAGTTTACTACTTTGGATAAAAAAATACTCCATAAATTTACTCTATTAGTTGAAAAATTCTGTGAGCCTCCTTCTACTTTGGAAATGATTTTCTACACAGATCCCTTATTATTTTATAATTTTAGATTGGTAGCTTTTCAGTTAGTATAATTTATTCTAAATTTGAACTCTTCCTAAAGAAATGTTTTTTTCCTTATTTTGCATTTTCTAGCACTAACATTTATGTTTCATATGTTTGGAAGACCTATAGCTGCATCCTCTCACTGCTGTTTCTGTTTTCATTGAATGTGGACTTCTTCCGTCTCCCTTTAACTTTAGATTGTATTAACAGGCTATTTGCAGCACCAAACATTCAGGCAGATGTTTTCTTCAGGGGCAGACTGGGTATGAGCAAATTCCTTTGATTTTTCCCTTTTTCTCTTTCTGTTCCAATTTCACCAGCTTCTCTCCTATTTCTTCTGAACATCTTTTCTGCCCAGTATATGAAAAAGATTATTCTGAAGTCACTTTTTAATGGAGTCAATGCAACATCTTTACATGATGAGCCAGATTTGGCAGAGAAGAGAAAAGCTAGGTAAGACATAGGAAACTGAATGTAAAATTGTAAGTATTGCCCAAACTCCAACCATCCAGAGCTTTAACTATTCCAGCATGAAAGCCGTAAAAAGTAATCAAAATATCTTTCCACTGGTATTATTTTAGTTTTCTTTTTCCTTTATTAAAAACTCATTTATTATTGTTAAGTCAGAAAACATTTTATCACTCTTTTTTATTGTAATTAATAGAAGGGTTACATTATATTCACCAGATAAAAGATGTATTACTTCATAAACATTGCTACTCTTTTTCATGCTTTTGTCCCCATTTCCCACCCCCATCCCCTCCCCTCATCTTATTTCCCCCTCCCTATTAACATTGTATCACTCTTTTTATTTTTTATTTCTCTGTCTCTTGCTTAGAGGCCACACCTCAATAATTAGGAACATGCAAGCTGCAAGTAGGGCAGTACGGAATCCATTGTCATAATTGTCAAAAACCTGCATCTGATTTACAGGAGGGCCTTCTCCAATGTGATTAAATGCTCCAGTTTCTGAGAGCATTCTCCATGATACTGGTTTTGCAGGTAATTCTACAGATAAAATTACTTCAGATCTGAAAGAAAGTTAGAAGAATTAAATATAGTCTGTGGAGTAGTCTTTGTCATCATTATTAATATCTTATAAAGGTCTGATGCTTAGAAAGCAAGTTTTGATTATCAAAGCACTTTTTCAAAGGTTTTGATGGATGGGTAATGAGGCCTGGTGAACATCCTTTCCTTTTATCTTTACAATGGCTGCTCTATGGTGGCTGTTAGGACTGTGTGAAAATGATGCGAATTCTTGCTGCATTGTGCTTCTTTAGAAGCAGTTCAATTATACTGAAAAGCTTATAAATAGTAGGATCGGTTAGTGTATTTTTATATTCGCTTATTGTATGAAAATATCACATAAACATTTAAGGGATTCACTTTGCTTCTCCCACTTAGGTCTGTGAAATAAAAAGAAGCTATTTATCCTAGTGGAATTGAGTACTAAATTGGTTTAAAAAATCCTTTTTATCACTCACAATTGTCTTTTTCTTCCTCTCTTAAGTTTATGAGGTCTTTATATCCGCTCTGTTTTCTTTACTTTTTTTCATTATAGTTCCTCTTCCAACAACGTTTGCTTTTTACCAGTCCCTGAAGAACCTCTCATGTCATCATTTAACATTTGAATGGCAATAATATTTTACAAAATGCTTTACAATGACTTTTTATAAGTTATTCTCATGCCTTCAATAACTCTTAGGTTACTATTCACAGGCCAGCACAGTTTTGCTTTGATTTGTAGGCATGGAGATTTTCTTCTTGACTGACCTTTCCAGTAGCTTTGGAAAGTTTTCTCTGGAAACCACTTAGGCTGCATAGGTTATTTAAAATATTAATTGCAGGAGCTTCAAGACTTTCTTGTGGCTTTTTGTTCTTCTGTAGGAAATGTCATTTGAGATCAAAAGGAAAGCATTTTCTTTTGTCTCTTCAGACTCTCGGAAATGTGCAAGAATATATGGACTAATTTGATACATGCAGTTCCAAACCTCAAAAACCCTTGAACAGTAGATGAGATTTTAAAAATTCTAAGAAATAGAGTGATCCAAATACATGTTTCATACTTCAGCCTGATTCCTGTATGGCATTTTAAAACAGCACTTTTATAAAAGGATTCTTTTTGTTTGTACAGTTAACAGAAATTCTGATATGCATCACCACAGAGTTGAGGAGTTTAATATGAATGTTGATTTATTGATGTGCAATATTTTAAGAGCATATACATGCTTTTTCCTCTTCCTGTTCCCAGATAGTCCCCAGAAGAGTGCAGCTTTGAAGCTATTTTTCCCTAAATACCAAAACTCTCTCAAGTTGTCTAAGATTTAGTTACTGACCACAACTTCAGAAAATCTATAACATGGTCTTTATGAGAAAGCACAATGAATGCCCAGTACACATTTCTACCATTAGCATATTGGGAGCCCCTTTAATGAAACTTGGAGAAGGATCCAAGGAATGTTGGAATGTTTGCCTTTGGGAATATCTTCACATCCTAACATGCAAGGAGCCAGGCTTCTTCTTATAGCGTCTTTAAGTCTCATAAGCTAAAAACACAAGAAGAGCGATGACTAACTTACTATTTTGTCCTTGTTATTTTCTTCCTTGTTCAGATTCTTGACTTTCAGGTTATCCTGAGCTTATTTCTTATTTGCTTTATTGTTCTTTACCCAACATTTAAACCTAATTTCCTAGGTACTGCTTCCTGAGCTTACTTGTTCACAGTGGTTGGTACTTCTATACATCCTAGGATAAACGGCAGAGGATTTTGGAATCTGCTATATAGATAGGGTTTGGCAAAAAAAATACACACACACACACACACACACACACACACACTACATAGTTTATATAAAAAGAAAAGAAAAACAAATATTATGGATAATATTGGACATTAAAATTTTCATATAACTTCCAAAAAATCCTTTCAATTTTTGAATTTTTATTTTTTACTATCACTTTATTATTTTCAGTTGTTGTAAAAAGGAGTTTCAGTTCAACATATCAATTTATAAGTATGATGCAACTTCATCAATGACAGTCATTCTCCTCCATCTCTCTGGATCCCATCTCCTTTTCAATGAAAATCTAGAGCTTGCTTTAGCATATTTTGTTATGGCTTTGTGATTTGGTTGGCGACACATGTGTCCTAATCAAGATTTTTTTAATGATCTTTTCACAGTCTTAATAAATATCATCTATGGCAAAATATATTCCAAAGAGTAAGAGGTGGCAAAAGAGGAAAAAATGACTTTGTCATGGTTTTTCTCTAATTGGCAGATCCCTTTTTATTTTATTTTATTTTTAGTCGTGGGGCTTGGACTCTGGGCCTGGACTCTGACTCTTAGCTCTTTAGCTGCAGTCTACCATCCTATCCCTTGAGCCATGGCACCACTTCCAGTATACTGGTGGTTAATTGGAGATAAGAGTCTCAGGGTCTTCAGTGCCAGGGCTGGCTCTGAATTATGATCCTCAGATTTCAGCCTCCTGAGTAGCTAGGAATACAGGTGTGGGCCACCATACCTAGCTCCCTTTTTATTTTTTAAAATTTCCTTGTAAAGGTGATGAACAGGGAGATTACAATTACATAAGTAAGGTAATGAGTCAAGTTCTTTTCAATCACTGTTACTGTCCTCCCTCATTTTTTCCCACTTAACCCTCTCCACTTCTCTCCCCACCCCCAAGGTTGTAAAGTTTCTTTCCAACATAGTATCTAGTGAGTATCATTGTTACATTAGTTCAAATCAAGTAGTTCAAAATATTAATGATTTTTTCAATTATAATTACTTAATCTTTACAACTCTTTATAAGTAAAAAATTATTATGTCAAACATGTTTAGCAATTTATATTAATTCCCAATTTATCTTCCATTTTCTTTTAATTTATAAACTATTGACAAAACTCTTTCTTTGGATAATCATAAAGTAATAAAAATAATATTCTGATTTTGTTTTGTAACATGCTAAAAATTGGTGGGATTATGGAAGCCTAGATTTTATTAGCTATCATTCTGATAATATAATGTATGTATTTTAAATCTACAGACTGACATTTAAATATGAGAGCATCCTTGTGAAAAACAAAACAACATCTTACTCAATCTCAGCATGTCCAGCAGGCATTCTTGAGGCCAAGCCATTTTGCACTGCCTTTACATTACATTACCCAATAGTTTGGGTAAATTCTGCAGAGCAAATTAAATTCTCCCTACTAGTTTTTTCAAACTTTGAATATGTGTTTTTACTATTATTATTAAGCTGTGAGAATTTTATTGATGTACAATCTCCTAGATCAATATTGTCTCTCAAAAACAATCTGTGCCTATTATTATGAAAATACCTATTTGAATATAGTTATGACACAAGTGGTTGGACTTTTTCAAATATAATTTTAGGATGTCTATATGTTTGTATGTTAATATATATATTTAAAATTTAAGTAAATTTTCATGTATTGAAATGTTTTCATTTATCTCAGTAAAATTCTAAAACTAAAAAAACCCCCACAAATATCACTACATGACAAATGCTTTTGAAAGTTTGATTCTTAGCAGCTATAAATTTGAGATCCACTGTAAAATCTGTTTTGCCACAATTACTTTGTATAACTGTTTGATTTTGTTTGTTTGTTTGTTTGTTTGTTTTTGCCAGTCAGGGCCTGAGCACTGTCCTTGGGCTTTCTCAAGGCTAGCGCTCTACCACTGGAGCCACAGCACCATTTCCAGCCTTTTTCTATATATGTGGTACCAAGGAATCGAACCCAGGTCTTCGTGCATGCTAGGCAAGCACTCTTACCACTAGGCCAAACTCCATGCCCCATAAGTGTTTGATATTTTTAAAATAAAATTAATTTCATTCAAAATAAAAAATATGATATTACACAAGAAATTCACTTTGAAAAGTCAATAGGTACCAGGCATCAGTCACTCATGCCTGTACCTCTAGCTTTTCAGGAGAGTGGATCATAGTTCAAAGCCATCCTGGGCAGGAAAGTCTGTAAGACTGTTTATCTCCAATTAATCACAGAAAGAAAAAAATCTGGAAGTGGAGCCGTGGCTCAAGTGGTGGAGCACAGGCCTTGAGCAAAAGGAGCCAAAGGACAGCACTCAGGCCCAGAGTTGCCCCTGGCCAAAAGAAAAAAAAGAAAGAAAGAAAGAAAGAAAGAAAGAAAGAAAGAAAGAAAGAAAGAAAGAAAGAAAGAAAGAAAGAAAAGACAAAGGAAAATCAATAGCTAGACACAGTAGCATGCATCTGTGGTCTCAGTCATTTGAGAGGCTGAAGCAGGAAGATATCCAACACAGGGAAACTGTCACAAAAACAAAGAAGCAAGATAATAAACATAATTAAAAAAAACAAACAAGTTACACACTATTGATAATACCAAAAACTTTAAATATTTTTATGGGAGAAAATGAATAGAATCACTTAATTTTTTCCCCCTGGACTTTCTAACTCATCTACTTTTGAGATTTAAGCAGAGAATTTGGATAATTGGTTTTCTTTTTTTGCAAATAGAAAGCTCTCAAAAGCCCTTTAAGAATCATTATAACATTAAGCTGAGAATTATTTTTATATAATTGAGAATACTGCCTTATTTGTGTCAGCTAACCATTCCTCCTCTTTTCCTCTTGCTATTACTATCACCCAAAGTCTTGCCTTCAAACACCCAGTGATTTTTGAGCCCTAGGGACTATGCCTGACCAAGCCATCTTGAGTATGCTTGTCAATTTACTGTGAAAACTGAACTCCCAGCTGCTGTAACCAGACTACTATGGCTTCTACAGCATCCACAGAGCTAATACCATGTTGAATTTACCACATGACCCTTTCCAGGGTGGGTCCATTCACTTTTCCAGCTTGAACCTTAACAATTCTCTATGTGGATAAATGACTTGGATTTTTATAGAATTCAAATGCAACTAACAGCAGTGATATGGAAACCAAATTGGACCTGGAGAGAACACAGGCCAGTTTCGGTGTCCTCATCTAACTAATCAGACACATTTGTGCCATGGCCTTTCCAGAAGACATGTCTACCAGTGCTTTTCCAAAGCTCTTCCAGGAAGGCCTCCCTAATCAGTCAGCAAGTAGCACATTCCTTTTTTGACTGGAGTTAAACGAAGGGGGCTAGGTGAATGAAGAGAAGAACTAGGAGAGAATGCAGTCATAAAATTCAGTGTATATCCAACAAAATTAAGAAAATTAGGTGAAGGAGAGAATTTGGGAGGAATGATGAAGAATAATGAACAGGTTACTTTGATCAAGATGAATTGTATTCATAAACTGTTTTCGAATGGCAACACCATTGTACAATTGCTTAAACATAATATATATTAAAACCTATGTATAATAAATCCATAAATAAGATAGGTGAACTTACAGTGACCAGTTACTAGTCATGGGCAAGAAAGATGGGGAAAATGTATATTGTTTGGAATTAATTCTCACTTATCTATAAGTTCAGTTTCTATGAGACCTTGTTAGCATATCTGCAAGTGAGTTTCTTGCATCAAGCTTTGTGCTATGATATGAGTATTCTGGAAGATTTAAAGAAAATGAATAATAAGAATGGTTGTAAGCATATATGCTAACCTTAAAAAACAAAGTATCTGTCTTTTCTTGCAGCAGCCATCAAAAACACAAGTGTACTGTTTTCTTAGTACCTCAGGATAATTGGCCTGGAGAATAATTTTCTGAGCAGATTTGATGGCAGGTTTTGTTGCAAATAATTTGATACCATAGACTACAAAACTTTGCCTTACTAAAGAAATGAGGTAAAAATGGTTTATAATGGTTTAGTTAATAAGCAGATTTAGGTGCAGAGATCACGATGATGAACAGAGAAGGATACAGTAGCATCAAGTTGTTTAAATGACTAGTTTAAAAGCAAGACTTGTGGAACTGGAGGTAGGGCTCAAGTGATAGAGTGCCATGAGAGAAAAAGCCAAGTGAGAGTGTGAAGCCCTGAGCTCAAGCCATGTACCAGCATGCTTGTAGACATGCACATCCACACATGCACATACACCGATCTTAAAACTTATAAATATGGAAGATCTTTTTTAAACATGGGTGTCTTAATTCCTGTGATAGCATTTTCCCCACCATTCTCACTTTATCACATTTTGTAAATGACATTTCGTTTTATTTTTAATTCTTGAGAGCATTGACTATGTCACACTTCCTCTTACCAAACTAATAAAACTCCAGCAACAAGAGAACACATCTCCATGGTTAATGGTCTTAAGGCTTGAACAAGAAAGAGAGTGTAACTGAGGAAGGAAGGGCAAATATGATTGCTCAAGAACTGTCCAGGGGCTGTGGATGGAGTAAGTCATAATATAACATTATAATAATAAACAAACATATATAAATAAAAATGTATAAATATATAAAAATGCATATAATAGTCATATAATCCTAGCTCCTCTAGAAGTACAGGTCTGAGGATCACAGTTCAAAGCCAGAAGAAGGTAGAGAAAAGTCTGTGAGACTCATCTCTCCAAGTAACCACCAAAAAAACAAATGCAGAGCTGTGGCTCAAGCATAAAGCATAAAATAGTCTGTAAAGGAGTTTGTGTAAGATTTGCATAAAATCATAGTTTCAAATCATCAGATGACAGAACAAGGTCTGGCTCTGATGTCTAATCACCAAGAAAATATATTACAAATTGGCACTGAAAGAAATTTTCCAATTCTAAAGTGTCAGAAGAGGACATAACTTGTGACAAGGCTGGGATTAGGGTTTAAAAATCACCTGAGGCTTAGAGTTTGACTCACCAAAGAGAGCTCCCTAAGCTCAAAAAAACGGGTTTCTAGTCCTTCTGGGTTCTGCTTACTTGCTCAGGCATAGCTTAGCTCTATAATTTCATCAAAAACTTAAGGAAGAATTTCAATACCAAACTTTAGACTCTATTACAGAGCTATAATGACCAAAACAGCTTGGTACTGACACAAGAACAGTCCTGAAGACCAATGGAATAGAACTGAGGGCTGAGATATTAAACCACAGACATATGGCCACCTAATCTTTGATAAGGGAGCAAAAAAAATAGAATGGAAGAAAGACAGCCACTTCAACAAATGGTGCTGGCAGAACTGGTTAAGCACCTGGTTAAGAAAATTAAAGTTGGATCCTTCTTTGTCACCCTGCACTAGGATTAACTCCAAATGGATCAAAGACCTCAAAGTAAATGCCGATACACTGAAAACTTTACAAGAAGAAAAAGGAGATACACTAGGTCTCCTTGGCACAAGTCAAAACTTTCTTAATAAGGACCAAGAATCACAACAAATCAGAGAAAGTCTGAATAAGTGGGACTGCATTAAACTTCAGAGCTTCTGTATGGCAAAGGACATAGCTAGCAAACTAACTAGGTAGCCTACAGCGTGGGAGAAGATCTTCACTAACCATACAACAGACAAAGGCCTCACATCTAAAATATATCAACAGCTCAAAAAATTGAATCACTCCAAAACTAACCTCCAAAGAAACAACCATCCCATTTAAAGATGGCCCAAAGACTTAAAGAGAGTCTTCTCTGAAGAAGAAATAAAAATGGCCTATAGACACACGAAGAAATGCTCAACATCTCTGGTCATGAAAGAAACACAAATCAAAGCAACTCTAAGATTCCACCTCACTCCAGTTAGAATGGCCAGGATCAGGAAAACGAATAACAACAGATGCTGGAGGGGATGTGGCCAGAAGGGAACACTACTACACTGTTGGTGGGAGTGCAAACTCATTCACCCACCATGGAAAGCAGTATGGCAGTTCCTCAAAAGGCTAAACATAGAACTCCCCTATGACCCAGCAATTCCACTACTAGGCATTTACCCAATCATCCAGAAACAGGGACATACTAAATCCACTAGCACTTCCCTCATTTCCTCCTCCTTTTTTCTCCTCCTCCTCCTCCTCCTCCTCCTCCTCCTCCTCCTCCTCCTCCTCCTCCTCCTCCTCCTCCTCCTCCTCCTCCTCCTCCTTCTTCTTCTTCTTCTTCTTCTTCTTCTTCTTCTTCTTCTTCTTCTTCTTCCCCTTCCTCCTCTTACTACAGATTGAATGTGCTGAGAAGGCATGCTACTGACAGAATCACACTTCAATTTCCTTTTTTCCTTGATTTTTTTTGAGGTAGAGTCACCTCAAGCTATGCTTCTCCTACTCGTGCTTCCCTATGTCGCTGAGAATGACAGGTGCTCTGCACCCAGCCAATGTACTTCCCCGGTGGCTGGGATGACTTGGCATGTACCTCCACACTTAGCCATTGATTGAGAGAGGCTTGTGAACTTTAATGCTCTGGCTGGGTATGAGCATTAACAGCTCTGAGTCTACTGATCTCTGCCTCCCAAATAGGTTGGATTACAGGATTGAGCAATTAGGTTTAGCAAAATTGTGTTTCTTTACCATCTTAATTTTCATTGCTTTAGTTATCAATGCAGTTAAATATTTTGTTACAGTAATTCATCCAATTGCATCTCATTTGTTAGTTTCCCACTACTGACTTCTCACTTTTTTCCCTCCTATTTCTGTATTTGTCTGACCTTACTGTTTGGATGGATGAATAAAAGCTTTATTCAACTTCACAGTTTTACTGATTTTATGTTTTTTTTAAATCAAAATTTAAAAATGAATTATGAGGTCAAAGGTAGTGATGAATTCAGAGGGGATTAAAAAACTATTCGGAAGTGAACAAATTCTCAAAGGCAGATCTCAGCAGCTTCTGTCTTCTGCTATCACAATCTTGTCTTTCTAGAAACTCCATAAGAAGTGTATGTTAGGATTGAGAGATCTTTATTAGTTCCTACCATTTTTAAAAGCTTTTATTAGGGCCTGTGTCTTGACAGTTCTTGTGGTACTTAGATGGTACGATGTTTAGGTGCCATTTCTTCTCTGTATTGCATTTATGTTGGTTTTCTATGTGTAGAACATCTTTGAGAATTTTTTGTAATGTTGGTTTGGTTGTACAGCATTCTTGACTGCATGTTTTGCTCCTGGGATAATTCCCATACTCACTCATGCATCCTCAGCCTGACTGCAAGCAGTTTTGAAGACAGGAATACTTTTTACATTTCATCTCTGTTCTTCACAGTTGTAGCACCATGCATAGCAGGTAATAAGCCTTGAACAATTCCTCCTTCATTGATTACAGATGTGTTTCCTTTCTGGTCTTGCACGGCCAAATCATTCTGCTTTTCCTTTCTCACAGGTTTTATAGAGGCCATGCCTATGTGTGAAAATCACTGAGCCATTTCAAATGAAGTGATTTCTGTTATGACAGATTATTCATCAGACATGCATTCAAAGTGAGTGATTTCAAGCTATAGATAAATTCTGTTCAAAATAGTGGATTCAACTCTTTACCTTGACCTAAATTGTGCTCAGTCACGAAGGAACAGTACAATGCCTAGGACACAAAGGTCATGTTCCCATTGATGCCAGCTGCTGCCTGGGCAGTGATGTAGGGTCGAGACAGGGTCTTGCTTTTTCATAGAGTGATACCAAATTAATCAACACTACGAAAGGATAGATCTACAACTATTTCCAAGAAGGCTTTTACAAATACACAGTATAAATAATTTTAAATGTATGTCTTTAAAATTTATCATTATGCATAACCTACCATAATTTTATAATGTTCAATAGTAATCTTTATAAATTGTATTTTTACAAGCCAATATTTTAGAAGTGAACATTTTTGTGCATGTAATTCTTTTTAAGACATTCAGTTAATCTCTTTTATGATTTGTGTCCAAGCTTGTCAGAAATGGGGTGTGTGTGTATGTTTATGTGTTTCTGAAACATCACAAGCTACTTCATAAATATGTACAAAACTAATATCTTATGAAGCAACAAACGGTTAATAGAGAAACTAATAATGAAGTGCATGTTAACTTTTAAATATACTAATCATTGTGCAAAAGCCTGTATTCTTGTATGTTTTTAATGACCAACTAACATAGTTTAAATATAAATAAATGCATTTTAGTAATTTAAAGGAATAATTTTCTATTAACTGAAAGGGAAGACTGGAATTTGAAATTGAATTAATGAATAAGTATGCACATAATTATTATTAGAAACTTGAAGGTTAAAGTTTAATTCATTTTAGATCATCAAGACCGTAAGTTAGTTCGAGTGTTTCTCATAAATGTACAGAATACACATTACCTGCCATCAACTTGTGAAGTGTGGTGCAGTTGATAGTTTTAGTGAGCGAGAACTCACCTTGGGCTAAAAGCCATTCTTCAAGATTAGTAATGGGATCTGCTTACTGGAGGACCAGTGAGGACCTTTGCCCCATAAAGCTTGTGTTTTACATAGACAGGGAGCTGCACTCTTCCACATCACCTATTATCATTTGGAGTTCCTTAAAGAAAAAGGTAGTTCCTACTACCACCTAGTAAAAAATGTATTCAGCGATCTTTTCTTGTTTTGCATATGATTGGTAGCATACCTTTTAACTGCTGTAAGTAATAAAAATATATATGTGCAAGTTGGCTATAAGAAACGCCAAAGTTTCACCTAATAAAATTTTGGTATGCCTCAGTTTTCAAAGTAAATTTGATTTATTTGAGCCACCAGCCGTCTGATGACAGCCCTGTGTTTTTTATATGAGTCATGTCCCAAGGGGTCTAGAATATGCCAGTGGTGTACCTTGGATTGAATCCAGTGTCCGCAAACAGGTTTTCATTAGACTGTGATACCAGCCACATTTGAGAGCAGAGAGGCTGCTGAAAACCAGCTTGCTTTGGGATCACTTCTTTCTTTTAGAAAGAACAACAAAGATCTTTTTGAGCAAAGATTTGCGCCTCCACATTGTAGGTGTATGGTAATGTTTTAGAGAGCAGTAATCTGTTATTGCAGGTGGTCGGGCTTCAAGCACTTCCGTATTTTGAGAATAGATCAGACGAAGTGCGACAACTTTTATTGAAAAATTGCCGAATTTGAAAATTAGAAACACATTTTCTGTGGCTAAGATTAAGTTAGCATGTATTACAGTCACTTGGACTTTTCTGTAGCACTAAAGGAAATATAATTACCTAGGTTATTCCACATGTCAGGAGATTGGAACCTTAATCGCACTTAGAAACCTTTATCTTGCTGACGTAGACCCTTACACTTTAATCACTGTAGTAATTGAAAGACTTTTCTACTTAAAAAAAAGGCAGTACAGAGTAGGCAAGTAACTAAGAAGTAAAGCAAACCCATATATTTTATTTTTATGAAGTAAAAGTCATCTTTATTTCTGAGTTAAAATGTATTCTTTAGACCCTCACAAAAGATTGTTTGAGAGTATGTAATTGAAAATTCATCCTGTAAACTTTATTTTTAGCCATATCACCTGTACCTATGTGAAAGAGAGAGGGACAGGGAGAGAAAAAGAGATTTGATTTTAAAATGAACATTGTAATCTTATGCCTTAAAATTCAAAACTGTGGGTATATATTATTTACCTGGTAAAAATTAAATCTAAGAGTTCTTCCTTCATGAAAATGAAAGAAGAAAAAACATAGCTCAATTTTTATCTCAGGCCAAGAGAACCTCAGAAATTGTGAGACATTAGAAATATTACTGAAGATTCAAAATATAAAGATGAGACTAATTGTCATCCAAGATTTTAGTGACATAATCATCAGTATTTTTATTTGAATTATGCAAAAGGAAGAGTGTTTTATAGCTTCTGCTTCCTCCTGAACTCCCATGAAACAAAGCAGGGTGCTGTAGTATTTTTTTAGTAGATTTTGTACTTGCCTGTTTGAATTAAAGTCAGAAGCATAATAACTACTTCAATCAATCAAGAAAACAAGTATAAGAATTGATCATAACTTTATCTGATAAATATATGATAAAAATAAAACAGCATAAAATGTATATAAAAGTGGTCAGTGAAATGGTGTAGGCTATTGAGCTGATTTTTTTTCTTTTTAAATATTTGCTTGAGTAACTCCTATTTTTTATTAAATATAAGTCTTCCTTCCATATTGTAGATTGATGTCTGAGATTTTTACTGTAGCTACATAAGGCATAATATTACATTATTTCAACACTTTTACTATTTCAAATGTGTTCAGTGAAGCCTACATATCATTTTATTTATACATTTTATACATTTCAACATTTAATTGAAAATATAGATAAATAATTGAAAAATAGATAAATAAAATTCAACTCATAATGGGAAAATGATCTGATTGATTATGGAAATGTTAAAGAAGTATATAAATTTAGTAAGTTTATACAATTGCACAGCTACTTTGGGTAAATCTCATAGTATATAAATTGTTAATCTCAAAAAAGAACTGGTAAAACATACAAATGATTCTGGGTGCTGGTGGCTCATGCCTGTAACTGTACGTACTTAGGATGGTGAAAAATGAAGACAGCAATTCAAAGACAGCCCAGGCAAGAAAGTCTATGATTCATCTCCAATTAGATGCAAAACAACAAAAAACAAACAAACAAACAACAAGCTGGAATGGAGCTGTGGCTCAAGTGGTAGAGTGCTAGCTTTGAGCACAAAAACTCAGAGACATCACCTGCCTGTAATCCTTCCTACTCAGGAGATCTTAAGATCTGAGGATCATGGTTCAGAGCCAACCTAGGCAGAAAAGTCCACTTGAAACTCTTATTTCTAATCAGCCACTCAAAAACCGGAAGTAGAGCTGTGGCCCAAAGTGGTAGAGTGCTAGCACTGAGCAAAAAAGAGCTCAGGACAGCGTCTTGACTGAGTTCAAGCCCCCCCCCCCCCCTCTCTCTCTCTCTCTCTCTCTCTCTCTCTCTCTCTCTCTCTCTCTCTCTCTCTCTCTCTCTCTCTCTCTCTCTCCCTCTCTCTCCCTCTCTCTCTCTCTCTTTCACACACACACACACACACACACACACACACACACACACACACACACACACAGTTGGCTATTTTTACATTGTTCCTTGTCCACTTCAGACAATCATGCAAACAAAAACATTGTATCTAAATTTGCTTACTTTCAGTTTTGATTAGAAATCATATCTAAAATACATTTTTTTCTATAAGAGCTTTCTTTCAAGTTTATTTTTGTTAGATAACAGTCTCCAAGTAGTTTGTGGTTCTCGTCTTTGTTTTATGATGAATTTTACTTACATCAGCTTGAAGCTTTTTTAATATCTTCAGAGAGATAACAAAAATGGAACGCCAATATGTAAGTCATTCCAACCTCTAGAGATAAGTATCAGTTTCCTCTGTATATTGTACTCCACTTCCACTCCGTGTCTATCTCACTAGCTCCCGTTTATGACCTATGTCTTTGTATGTGAAATCCCTGCATCAGGACAATCCTATTGGCTGCTCTCCATTAAACCCCTCCCAGCTCAAAGTTCAGCTTTAGTACCTCCCATTTTCTTGGTTGCCCCAGGACAAACAACACACTTTCTCTGGGTGTCTGCCCTGAACTAATATAATAAAAAGACTTAAAAAGTGTACGTTTCCTTGCCTTACATTATTTTGTGTTGTTTTGTGTTTATTTCTGAATCCTCAGAACTTATTGGGGATTTTGGCAAATGAGTGCATTTTTGTTAAATGAATAAACAAGCTAATAAAATCTTGGTGCCCACCATGAAAATCAAAAACAATAATGGAATAGCCACAGGTTATACAGATGTATTATTTAGGTTATACAGATGTATTCATGAAGCATAGTGGATATATAACATATAAAAGGAAGTTTTGTTTCTTGTGCCTTGATTTTGCTTCATTTTCCTATAACAAATGTGTGTCTGTGTGTGTGCTTGTGTGTGTGTGTGTGTGTGCTTGTGTGTGTGTGTGTGTGTGTGTATGAATATGTGAATGTGGTATACATGTGTTATATGTGGTCTATAGGGCAAGACAGACTTCACTGTCATTTGAGATAAATTTGGCCTTATTTTTCTACCTCTGTTCTGTGCCCTTAGAATTTTCTGTAGTCTTACCAGAGTCATCTGGCTGCCACCTCACATAGGCACACACACAGTCCCTGCCCCATACATTCCATTGCTAAGGTGAAATGGTAATGACTGGAAGATATAATACAGAAATTAGGAGATCTGGGTCTCCACTTTTCAGGGACTCATCTAGCCAACCCAAAGTGAGATCTGAAATTTTAATTGCCTCACCAATAAGTCTCCCTTGGTTTCCTTGATCTTTTGGAGTAGTTTTGTGGGTTTGAGGTATTGGACCTTAAAAGTAGCAATGTTGGAGGTAAAACTAAGCTGGATAAACATGAAGGACCCTCAGGGTTCCTGGGCATGTGGAGACCCTCTGGTGGAAAATGAACTGGCATGTCTAAGATTCCTGCTGATGTGGGGTAGGGACTAAGTAATGACCTAGCTTGTGAAATCAGCCCTCTGGGGCTGGCATGGGGTCATAAACCAGGCCAATTAAATTCTTAGAGGAAAATATAATTGTGCAAACTTCAAATGTTGAGTTAAACTATTCAGCAGTAAGCTGTTCTTTTAACTGCCAGCAAAGCCTGAGCCTACCACCTCTTTCTGTTATGCTAGTCACTAACAGCAGCTCCAGGCTTGGATTTCTGGGTTCTTGGAGAAAAAAAATCTTTTCCTCAAAGGTTTTATATTCTAGTGGGAAAAAAAGAAGTGTTGGTGACATTACAAATGCCTTTTGGGATTTAGAGTTGATGCTGGAATGGGTTATGATTTGGGCGCTGCTGAAATGTATCTGGTGAGGCAGACAGTAGAATGTTAAGGGACATATGTTGAAGACTCAGATCTCATATGTAGAAGACTTAATTAAACCTCAGTACCTCAGAATGTGACTGTATTGAAGGACCGGTCTTAATTGAAGCCTTATTTTAATTAAGGTAAACCAGGATCGTATGATAAGCACTAACCCAATATGACCAGCGCTCTCATAAGAAGAAATGAAGACGCATGCTTGTCCAGTTATCGGAGGAAGATCATGTGAGGAGTAAAATAAATAAGCCGTCTTCAAACCAAAAAGCATTGGAATAAGCCAGACCTACCAATGCCTTGTACTTGTGTTTTCAGCTTTGTGAGGAACAACTGTCAATTAACTGAATAAATCTGTAACATTATGCTACAGGAGTCTTAGAAAGCTACTATAATTATTTATTTCAGAAAATATTATTTATTCTGTCTTTATTTGTTAATTCAGTGAATCTTGTGAGAAATAGAATAGAAAATGAGAAAGTTTAGGATTTGTAAACCGAGTCTTATTCAATTTGGGAGAATCTCCCTTAAGGAAAAAAAAAAGCAATGAGAAACTCAATTTTATGGAACAAGAATAGAAATCACATAAATCTAAAGTTATAAAGAGTTGACAAATGAAAGAACACCTTACCACATGAATGTCTTGCTCAGGCCTCTCCTATAGTCTGTGAAGATAAGAGCTCTGAAGCCTGAGCTGAGTTAGCTGCATGTAAAATTGCCTATAGAAATAACAGAGGAGGCAAATCCCTCTGGAGAGTCAGATCTTCTGACCTCCCATTCTCTTTTGAACCCCACTAAAAGGGATTCGTAGATAGGGTTTATTTTGCTTGAGCCTCCATCCTGAATTTGTCTTGTCAGTCTAGTTCATCTCTTCCTGCAAATGCGGTAACTTCTTTGTGGTTGAAATTAATTTTTATTGTGATTAATAGAAGGGTTACAGTATATTCACCAGATAGAAGGTGCATAACTTCACATACATAACTTTTGACAGAGCCTTTCACTTTCCAATTCATGTAGTAATGCGTCACAGTCAGTTATTGCTTTTAGCAGCATTTTATGTGTACCCCATAATTGAGCTTTCTTGGCTCAGAGACAGCAGGTGGAAGACCTAAATAGTAGGGCTTCGTACCCCTAATGCAAAGGAAAATTCCTCTGCACTTATACAGAAAATCTGAGAATTCGGATGAAATTGTTTGGTGTCAGAATTCAGTGGTTCCTCAGACTGAGTGTGAGAACTGAGGTCATTTGCATGACATTTTCCCATTCTCAGGGGCAATGCTTCACCCTTGCTCAAGACAAAACTCATGAAACCATGCTACAGAAATATGATTTTTTTCACACTTCACAAAGCCATCAATAAAAAAGTCTGCCAGCTTTGCTTTTAATATGCAAAACCTTTCCTAAGGTTCCAGTACAACTCAGAATCTGGTGGTCACCAGTGGTTTTCCTTCCAAAAGAAACAGTAGAAATGCTGTTTGAGAGGAAGATGGTGCTAACTTCGGATGAAGTTGGCTGGCAAGGTAGAATTCATAGTCCAAAGACAAACAGCAAGGGATTCTACAGGCAGGACCTGTATTGGGCAAGGAGGCTTACGAGCACACAGGCATGTTTCTTTTGTGTCCATGTTTGCATGATAATTACATCTCTTGATATAGACCATATTTCCATCTCAATGTCGTATAAATGGAACAACTGAGCCATTCTCCATGATCCTCAATCCAAACAGTGTATCCTATGACTATTGCTTCATATTCTGTACACTTTCCTTCCCACTGCAATGGTATTTAATTAATGAAACCCCATTCTATTTGATGACATATTCCCTCCTTCCTTTCTGCTTTACCTTATCAGTTAGTTCCAAGTGTGGTCTCTAAGCATCTGCATTAGCACCACCTGAGAATGCAGATTCTCACATTGCGTGAATCAGTGAGTATACTAGATGAGGCTCATATTTCTTTTTTTTTTTCTTTTTCCAGTTCTGGGGCTTGAACTCAGTGCTTGGGCATTATCTCTGAGCTTCTTTTGCTCAAGGCTAGCTCTCTACCACTTGAGCCCCAGTGCCAATTTTGGCTTTTCTGCTTATGTCGTACTGGGGAATCGAATCCAGTGCTTCATGAAGGTTAAGGAAAGCATTCTACCCCTAAGCCACATCCCCAGCCCAGGGCTCATATTAAGCATGCTTTGCTAAACAAACTTGAGGTTAGGTAGAAATAGTCTTGAACTACTATTGGTGACTCACTGGAAGGCAAGGGGCCTGTACTTCCATACCAGACTTCCTCAGGCCCTCCTTTGTCTTTACTATGTTTTCAAAACTGTCAAAATTCAGGGCTTTCTATCCACTTGCTCTTTGGACACACATCTTCAATGGCACAAGACTGGTAAATGATGGAGCCAGTGATTCCAAATCAGCTTGCTCAGGCTCTTCTCCATCTTGCTCATTTCTTAGACTTCATTGTTTAGGACTGAGCTTAGTGGAAGATACAGGTGAAGAATAGAATTCTAACTTCATGAAGTTTAACTCTAAGAACTCTGGCCTATGATCCTTCTCTTCATGGGAGGGCATGTATAGGCAACCTAGAATGGTATTTAAGAAAAAAAACTGAGGTCTTAAAGCTAACAACTTCGTTTGTGGCTCCACTTCCACAGTTGTGACTATGAGCAAGTTACTTAACTTCTCTGAACTTCAGTTTTGACATAAGCAAAATGTAAGTAATAACATCTATTCCATGGGGTTTTGTGAGGTTACATTGGGATTATATATACAAAAGGCTACTGAGTACAGTTCCTGGTGAAAAGAATGAATATTATTACCACTCTTATGATTATTATTACCGAACAACAGAATTGTTGAGAAAGGAATAGATAAAGACGTGACAACGTGCCAAGAGAATTCCAGGCATATTGCATACTCTCAAAATGTGGCAGTATAACCACACACTGGTAGTTCATACCTGTAATCTTAGCTACTCAAGCAGTTGAGACCTGAAGGATCATGGTTTGAAACCAGCCCAGGATGGAAAAGTCTGCAAGATTCCATCAGCAAGTAACTAGTAAAATATCTTTCTGGAATGCCAGTCTTAAGATGATACACACAAAAATTGCAGCTTGTTTTTATTTTTGTGCATAATTGCATTCATTAGCAGTGGCTGGGATGTTGCTGTTTGTGACAGTCAATTAGACAGTGCTTGGGAGAGCTCAGAAGAACAGAAGGAAACACAGGGAGTCATGGATAGCCAGCCTTCCAATATCTGACAATTCTAGAAGTAGTTCCATATCAAGGGTTTGAACATTTGACTGTTGCCTTTTAAACCTCCTTTGAAAAATGAATTTAGGGAAATGAATAGGAAGGCCTGAGAAATGTTCATATCAGACATTTCACACAGACTGGAAGGTTCTTGAAAATATTGCTAAGAAAAAAAAAAACTAAGCTGGTGGCTCATGCCTATAATCCTTGCTACCCAGAAGGCTGAGATCTGAGGACTGCATTTCAATGCTAGCTTAGGCAGAAAAATCTCCATGAAACTCTTATTTCCAATTAAACATTCAAAAACCAGAAGTGGAGCTAAAGCTCAGTAGCTCAAAGTGATAGAGCATGAACTTTGAGCAAAAAAGCTGAGGGACAGCATCCAGGCCCTGTGTTTATGACTGACAAAAGAAAGGATACAGTCAGTAAAGCAGTGAGATCCAAACTGAATTTGTCACTTCTCCTGTATGTTAATTGATTTTAATCACATTTGGTGAATGTTCTCAGTTGGCTACAGTTTCTTATCCAGGAAGTCTACCCACAGACTACTCAAGGCAATTATAATTCCTATGCTTGCTACAACTTGAGACTCTAGGTTCATTTGAGGTTCTGTTGTTTTCATTGTTTTGATGCTGTTTTAGGAAAACACATACCCAATACTCATAAATAGAGTATAAGAAATAACTCTGGATTACAAATCTTTACCGTGAAAGAAGCTACTAATTATAGAGACAATGTGCTTTCCATGTGTTTGGGGAAAATGCATTAATGAGACTAGGATGTGAGTTTTGAGTTTTTGTTTTAAGGAAAAGATAGAATATTTGTTATCTGATATATTGGATTTATTTGTATTTGGTTATTTGAAATTTGATAGGGAAGGGGGGAAAACCAAGACAGGGGTGGGGGGAAGGGTAATGGGGACCAAGACATGTGAAAGGGTATCAATGTATGTGAATTAATACACCCTCTATCTGGCAAATATCATGTAACCGTTTCATTAATTACAATAAAAAATATAAAAATAAATAAATAAAATAAAATACCTAGTAATCTCCAGCAAGATGACTTAAAAAATACTACCTTGAAAATTTGAAAAAAAATAGTAATGACCAGATTTTCTAAGGAAGTAGTGGTAGATTAATAAATTCATTTTATACATTAACTATCAGTGATCACATAAGTTGAGGTATAAGCAGGTTACAGCCAACTGTGCCTTTCACACAGGTGACCTAACTTCATAGAGCAGGAGAAAAATGTTCACTGTGTAACAACAGTCTTCGCACTCAATTCCTTCAAGGTTATATTATAATACCATTTACTAATTAGTAGATAAACAATTGTTGAATAAGATCCTATCAGAGCTGAAGGCAACTTTGTCACAGTTGCTGCTGTTTGCTTTCAAGTTTGTCTCAAGTTATTTGAATCCAAATCTCAGCTTACATGTTGTCATACAGTTTTTGCTCAGTATTGGCTACTCACCTGCTGACATTTGGTTCTTGACCTTAGTCCATTTCTTCCTGTCCTGATTTCATGGCTGTCACTGCCCAGTTCCTCTCCATTTACCAAGATCTTTCCTCATTTTTTACCATAGTCCACACCATGTTTTATCTTACCTGGTTGATATTCTTCCAACAACAGGCTCATATTTAGTATAGAACAAGATAAAATGTTTCCAGTAACTACTTAAGGTAGCAGCTGGCTTAATACAGAACATTGGCATTTTATGACAATAAAAATCTAATTAGCAAATATGTCCGCCATTTATTTTAGGACTCTTAGAAGTCATCTACATTAAAATATCATATTTATGCACAGTATTTACATGCTGTGGGACTATAATTATATCTCACTGATAAGATTTCATTTCTATTGCTTTATATTTTTATATTGTTTTACACTGTATTTCAAAAATTTCTACCTGTTGAATACTGAGGTATTATAGTTACTTATTAACTTACTACACTTAAAATCTTATTTATCTAAAGCATAGCTACTAAAGTAGAAAGACAGCCAACCAACTGGGAAAAGCTATTTACCAATAATACATCAGGCAAATGCTTAATATACAGTATCTACAGGGAACTGAAGAAATTAATCTCTCCCCGCCCCGAAATCCAACAAACCAATCACTAAATGCACAAGGGAACTAAAGAGAGACATATCAAAAGAAGAGGTCAAAATGGCAGAAAAACATATGAGAAAAGGCTCATTACCCATGGTCCTAAAGGAAATGCAAATAAAAACAACTCTAAGATAACGCCTTACACCAATTAGAATGGCCAATATTCTGAACTCAGACAATGACAGATGCTGGAGGGGTTGTGGAGAAAAAGGAACTCTACTACACTGCTGGTGGGATTGTAAACAAGTTCAGCAACTCTGGAAAGCAGTGTGGAGGTTTCTTAAAGTCCTTCCCTGTGATCCCATCATACCACTCCTGGGCATCTATTCTGAGCATCATAGCCCAGGATATGATAAGGACACCTGCTCAGCTATGTTCATCTCTTCACTATTCACAATAGCCAAGCAATGGAAACAGCCTAGATGCCCTACTGCAGATGAACGGATCAAAAAAAATGTGGTATATATATATATATATATATATGTATATGTATCTATATATGTATAGATACATATATGTGTATACACACACACACACAATGAAATTCTACATAGCCAACAAACAAGATAAAATAATGGCATTTGCTGAAAAGTAGATGAAGCTAGAGTGAATCATGTTGAATAAGGTAAGTAAAGACCAAAGGAACAAAAGGCACATGGTATCCTTAATATGTGGATATTAGATCCAAACAGTACAAGAGCAATGACTCTTTGGGTACCCAATGTTATGGACATGGCCTTGGAGATATAAACATAACTACATAGACATAAAAATCTATGATGGAAAAAATCTACAATGGGCTATATACTCTATAGACATAATATTTTATTACATAGATTAATATGAATCTATGACATACAAACCCTCAGCTTAACTTTGATTATGTTCTAAAATCTAAGTGCCAGTGATTGAATACTTGTTTGTTAAACATGACATTTGAAATATGATGTAAAAATCAATGTTAATAAATTCTTAATAAAAAAGTAAAAATAAAAAGTCTTATTCATCTATCTTCATAAAATTGTGCTAAAACATAAAACAAACCAGTAGCACTCAGTTCTCTTCAAGTCAACTCAACCTCTTGAAATGCTCTGCACTACTAAATTGTGCTAAATATTTATTTGTAAGTGATAACCATTAGCTTAAAATTGGATGAAGTAAGCACAAACAGAATTGATTTAAAAGAACTTTGTAGTATTTATTTGCTAAATCTGTACTTGTACAGGGTACAAAGATAAACTTGGAAAACAAGCACAAGTAAAATATATAAATATATTCTGTAATACCATTTATTTTCACTCAGAGTCCTGCCAACAGCTTTCAAAATTCTTTTGAGTTACATTCACTAATATTACTAATGCTACCATTCACAGTCCTTAGAAATTTCCCTTTCACCTTACTAATTTGAATAACAACAATAAGGATATCTGCTAACTCTGACAATCTTCCTATGTTCTCCTGTCTAGCTGTGATCTAGATGTTCTGGTTTATCCTCATAGGACACATGGTCAGTACTGTTGTTAATCTTTTTTTTTCTGTGAAGAAATTGAGACTCCAGCCAGTAATAAAAAGGAATGTTACTTGACATTGTATTACCTATGCATTTGATAACATGAAGAACACTGCATTGAATTACAGATGGGTGACACAAAGCAGTACATTCTTCTTGAAAACTGAGATTCAAGAGCAAGCAAAATTATTTCATGGTGACAGGATGAGTCAGAGAGTGGTCACTTGCAGGATAATAGAGGAGAAGAGTACTGGCTGGGAGAGAGCATGCAGGGACCTCCAGCAGGGATGGAACTGTCCCATATCTTGTTTTACAAAGTATTACATAGGTTTGTACATGGGTCAAAACTCACCAAAAGGAACATTTACAATAGGTACACTGTGCTATATGTTCGTGGTACATCAACAAGTTTTAACTCTTCAGTAGGATAAATGAATAAAAATGTGACTTAAATGAATATAAATTTGACATAAAATAATAAAATTGTATGGTTGAAGATCGTTCTTAGAGCTTTCTGTACACAAATGAATACAGTGTGCAACTTTAAGCCTCAGTTTTCTCATCTATATACCTGTGTCAGGTAGTACTTGTTAGCTTAAAATTAGAAAAGATCTGAGTAGCGATGTAATTATCTGCCCAGTGTGCTCACCCCCTCCTTCCTTCTCACTAACATGTACTCTCTCGATCATGTTGAGAAAGCACTTGCCCAGATGTACCCCTCCCCCACCACCAATAAGGGATAGTCAGGTAATACAATTCAGACTTTATAAAAGGTAAAGGTTCACCACCATGCTTGAGAGCAGCTAAACGCTGTATGCTAAGGGTAGAGAGCAAAGTGAAGAGGTCAAGAACCCTACTGACAAAGGATCTCCTGCCCTGCCCTCAGCCAGAATGCCTTATTCCAGACCTCTTCTCCTGTAAGGAATATAAACCCTCTAGTGGCCATACTGTATGTTTTGGCTTTCTGCTACAAATAACCAACTCTCATCCTTAAGTTATCTTACTTGGGAATGCTGATAAGAATTATTAATAGTTGATAGATGAGCTAAGGGTATCTCCTTATTGTTTTTTCTTCTGCTATAAAGCTTAAACCAAGATATCCACTGGGAAATACTGTTTTAAAACAGAGGTATGACCATACATATATATCATATTTTATCCCTGTTGTGGGGATTCCAGGGAATGGACATTGATAAGATGAAGAGGAATTATCAGAAGGCATGTATCATCAATTGACTAATTTCTCTAATGTCCCATAAGCATTATTTTCTGTAACCCAGTGTAGGGTAGATGTAAGAAGATTGATGCATCACAACGATGTTCATTGCAGCATTATTTACAATAGTAAAGATATGGAACCAACCCAGATGCCCCTTAATAGATGATTGGATCAACAACATGTGGTATTTATACACAATGGAATTCTATGCTGCCATTAGAAAGAATGACATTGCCCCATTTGTAAGGAAATGGAAAGACTTGGAAAAAATCATATTAAGTGAAGTAAGCCAGACCCAAAGGAATATAAGCTCCATGGCTTCCCTCATTTGTCATAATTAGTACACATCTAGGACTCTCCTAGCAGAGGATTACAATAGCTCAAAACCTAGATACATAAGGTCATATAGGATGAGACTAAATGAAAGGGTCTCTAGGATTTGGAAACAAGAGCTTTATCTTGTGTGATTGTTGTTATTGTATTATGTTATTTGTCTTCTCTTTTGTTGCGTATTGTTAGTACATCTGCCTTTGTTAAGTGGTATATTGTATATACTACATACGTTTATTTGTTTATTTGAACTAGGAAAGGAAAGGGGAAAAAACAAGATAAGGGGTGGGGTGGGGGAGGGAAATGGGGACAAAAACATGAGAAGGGGTATTAATGTGTGAAATGTAATACACGCACTACCTGGGAATGTAACTGTAACCTCTCTATACATTATGCTGACAATAAAAAATAAAATTAAAAAAATTTAATGGTGCATGAAATGAAACATGAGTTACAAAAATAAGCAGATTTTAAATAATAATATAAAAGACCATGTAACCAAACACAATGGAAAACTTGCCTATTTTTTGTCTTGTTTTAAAAAAATGGAACTGAATGGTAGATTAACTAAATTAGGAAATTGTAACAATAATTTGTAAACAATGTTCAAATCTTAGCATTTGATCGCTGAGTTGATTGAGACTATTTTATTAAATTATTTCTGCATAAATATTTTAATTCATTTTATTTATTTTTGGGCAGTCCTGGAGCTTAAAACTCAGGGCCTGGACCCTGTCCTTGGACACTTTTTGCTCAAGGCTAGCACTCTACTACTTGGGCCACAATACTACTTCCAGTTTTTTCTGAGTATGTGGTACTGAGGAATTTAACCCAAGGCTTCATACATGGTAGGCCAGCACTCTACCACTAGGCTACACTCCTGGCCCACTTTTTTTTTTTTTGCCAGTCCTGGGGGTTGAACTTACAGTCTGGGCACTATCCTTGGGTTTTCTCAAGGCAAGTGCTCTACCATTTGAGCCACAGCACCACTTCCAGCTATGTATATGGTACCAAGGAATTGTACCTGCTAGGTAAGCACACTTCCACTAGGCCATGCTCCTGGCCCATAAATACTTTTTAATCCAGGGATAGATAAGATTAGACCTGGACAAAAAAATCCAGTGCCACATTGAAGAGATAGAGTTGGAAGAAAAGAAATATGACCTAGCTAGGCAAGGTCAAATTGGAAAGCTGCACAGGCACGATAACAGCTAATTCAGAAAAGCAGAGCATACCGGCATTTTGTGGAATCTCTAGAGCAATAAATGTGATTTTTAGTGGACTGAAAACATTCATATCTCTTTTTGTCATATGGTATCATTACAATTCTATCTTATTGAGACACCTGGTTTTCTCAAAGGTTTAACAATATCATGTAGGTCTAAAAGTACTTGTTAATGTTCTGCATTCATTTCTAATTAGAAAAATAGGAATGAGCCGGGCACCCATTGCTCACACCTGTTATTCTAGGTATTAGAAGGCTGATCTACAGGATAACATTTTAAAGTCCACAGAAGGAAAGAAAATAGGATTAAAGAGAAGAGGAGTGGAAAGAAAAGGGGAGGGAAAGAAAGAGGGGAAGAAAGAGGAAGGGAGGGGAAGGAAAAAGAGAGCAGAAGATAGGAGAGGAGGGAGAAGAGAAGAGAGAAAAGATAAAAGAGGGCATGGATAAGAAATTGCATTATGATAAAAAGAAAAAGAAAAAGAAATTGCACCATGATTAAGAAGGTACCTGCCTGAAACCTACAGCCAATGCATAATCAGTAGCAAAGCAGAGGCTGTGTGCCCTAGAAATCAAGAATCCACAAGGACATGCTTAATCTTACTATTTAATATTG
This sequence comes from Megascapheus bottae, assembly GCF_031878675.1. Lineage (NCBI taxonomy): Eukaryota > Metazoa > Chordata > Mammalia > Rodentia > Geomyidae > Megascapheus > Megascapheus bottae. Next base: position 57,581,007 of record NC_143516.1, read on the forward strand.
ATTATGAGGTTCTAGCTAAGGCATCAAGATTACATTGTGGAATAAAACGTGGTGGGTAACAACCAGATACAAATTATGAAGTTTGTGAAATTATCTTAGCACCAAATAGACATGATTAAAAGTTTCCTTAAGACAATTATGATGAAGCATAAACTAAACATCCAAAGTGACCTTTGTGTGATCAATAATCTATTAAAACCCACTCTGTATAGTAATTAAAGGCTTGAAGAAACTTGAAAAATACTATATAAAGTGTGAACTTTATGTAAAATAATTTGAGCAGCAAAAAGAGAAAGACTTGTCATATTTTCAAATAAGGAAACTGAGTATTAAAAATAAATTACTTGTTTGCCAATCAAAATTTAAAACTTATTTTAGCTTAACAAAAATGATTCTAACATTGAGCTAGGTAATAAAAGAGAGATGAGGATGGCTTATAAAATCTTGAACAAAGGGAATATTGAAGTCAGACTTGCTCTGCCATATAGTAAAATGTAATATGGAACTCTGGTGATTAGAACCACATGTTATTGGCAAAGAATTGACAGATCAATGGGACAAAATGGATAACTTTGAAACAGACTCTAATATGTAGACGAACATATTATATAATAAAGGAAATGTCATAAACCAATAGGGAAGACTATTTCATCCAACAAATAAGATTGAGAGCACTAATAAACTTCAGAGAAAAGTAAGTTACTCATAGAACAAAAAAAAAACTCTGAGTGGTGAATAAACATAGAACATGATGCCAAACCTTGCTATTAATTCAGGAAATCCAAATTGAGGCCACATTGATTTTATATTTAATACCCAACTGAATTGGAAAACATTAACAAATACTGAACAATGGAAGAAATATAGATCAAGGAAAAATCTTATATTTTTCTAAGAAGTGTGTACATTAGTAGAGTCTGGTTGAAATTTGCATCATCCTTTGAAATGTAAAGGTGCATGTTCTCTACAACTCAGCATTTCTAATTCCAGGTATGAACTCCCCAAAAATTCTTGCATATCAACATCAGGATTTGTGTGGAAATATTTTTAGCAGCACTGTATATCTTAGCAAAAGACAGAACACAAAAACATATCCATTGACAATAGAATTAAAAAATAAAGAGGGCCTGACCACATAATGAAATTGTCAACTATGTTGCCAAACTAGTGAAAAGAAATCACAGACTACTCAATATGAAAATAACATACCACTTAGGAGTTTGTTTACGTAGCAAACTGTTCTCAAACACAGATATGATAAGGCCAACAAAGAACAGATCAGGGTTTCTCAATGTTGTTAATATTGAGCAGCTATATTGAATCAGCTATGTCTTTATTGTGAGAACTCTACAATGGTTATTCAGTGGCATCCGTAGAAAGAACCAGCATTTCTTCTTCCAAAGTTATTACCACCAAAAATGTGTTTTGACATTAACAAATGTCCAGAGAGGATAACATTGCCCTAGATAAGATCCCTCTGAGTGCAAGCTCCCCTGTGGATTAGAACTGGGAAGCAAAGGGGGCAGACAAAAGGCAGGAATACAGAGAAAACTCCTAATTATTAAGAGTCTGCATCCACAAGTGACTTAGTATCACTTGTTATTATGCTTTTTGGCTTATATACTTATATACATCAGATAGTATGGAATTAAAAGATAAATATATATGTTAATATGTAATAATCATGATATATGTAAAGATACTCAAATTAAGTAGATGCAAACTGATCACTGGGTTCACATCTGTAATCCTAGCCACTTGAAAGCAAAGATTGGAACTATTATGGTTCAAGGTCAGATAAGACAGAAAAAGTTATGAGAACCCCTTCTCAACTGACAGCTGAGCATGATGGTATGTGCCTGTCATCCTTACTATGTGGCAGGTGACCTTGGAGGAGAGCAGTTTTAGGCTAGCCTAATATAAGTGTCCACAAGATTCCAGCTCAGTGGAAGAAAGCTGAGCCAGTTCTCCCCATAGTCCTAACTATTCAAAAGACAGATCTGAGGGTGACACTTCAAAGCCCTCTTGGACAGGAGCATCTATATGATTCTGATATCCAATCAACCATCCAAAAGCTGGAATTGGAGCCATAGTTCAAGTGGCAGAGTGCTACCTTTGAGCAAAAATGCTCAGGGATAGATAGCACCAGAGACCCTGAGCTCAAGCCCCAGGGCTAGAGAAAAAAGAAAGGAAGGAGGAAAGAAGGAAGGCGTGAGGGAGGGAAAGAGGTTAAGAAGGAGGGAGGGAAAGAAAAAGAATGGAAAATGAAGGAAAAGAAAGAAAACAATGTGACCGTGTATACTTATCATTCCAGCTACAACAGAAAATATAAAGTAGGTGGATTTTGATATAGGTGCTCACTGGGTAGGACGTAAAAAAAAAGTAAGACTTTATATTAAAAATAATCACTATGAAAAGGGTTAGGGGTATGGTTTAGAGGTGGAGGACCTGACTAGAAAGTGCAAGGCCTTGAGTACAAACCCTAGCATTAGAATATTCACTAGTTTGTGTTGAAGTGATTTATTTTGAAATCACTAAAAAGGAGTTTTTATAATTCTACTTGATTAATCATCATGAGAGAATATAACACATTCAGAATCATGCAAGTTTATTTCTTATTTTGTCATATTTAGTTAAATGCATTCATTTTTATGAAACAATATTTAGTATCACATGATATTCTTCTCTTGGGTGTCCAATGTTTCAGAACAGCTTATTAATATAGTATAAATCTAACTTAATTTTTATAATGGATAATCAAGATTCTCAAAAATAATAAGGATTTAAAGTAACTTGATGGTTTACTATAATTGCAATTGCTCTTCCATGATAAACCCTGGCAGTTGTTTAATTTATTCTCTAACACAGCTGATGCACAGCATACTCTGTTATTTATATTTGTAATTTTGTGAACTCTGATCAAAATCTAATAATGTCTTCCCTTAGCCTAATTTTGATTATATTCTAACTAAAAACTAAGTGCCTGTGATTGTATATAGAGATTCCCTTCTTGAACACTCGTTTGTTAAACATGTCATTTGAAATATGATGTAAAAATCAATGTTATTAAATTCTTGAATAAAAAAGAGTAAAAAAAATCTAATGATGTCTAAATCAATATAACAGAATCTGGGGCAGTGGCAACTAAATAAGCTCAAGAAGTTGTTTCAAGCATTGTCACAGTGAAGAAAATTATAACATTCCTTCAAACCAAATCCAAAATCTAGATGTTAAAGAAGAAACAATCAATAACTACCTTATTTATTCTTGGTGAGAACATGATGCCATAGCCAAGCAATAAATATTTAATGAGAATCCATAAGAAAGAATCATCTTAGCCAACACATGCTTTCCTCTGTCAGAAGAGATATTTATCTTTCTCTCTCCATGGCCTATGATACTAGATATTTTTATGACTTAAGCAAATGCCACCTGTTGCTATTTAAACCTCAGTTTGAGTAGAGACAAAGCAATAGCAAAGGCCTTGGATTTGATCCAGCCTCTTAGAAATATAATCTAGAAGAAATCACCTAACCTCTCTAATACTCCATTTCCTCACCCATGAAATGAGAATAAACGGAACACCTGTTCATCTTACCTTTCAGGGTGGCTGTGAGATTACCTAGAGTTGTATCTGGGAAAGTGCTTTGGGACTGTTTCTTTCTGTCTACTTACATTTGAATCTACATTGTTATATCAACAGAAAAATATAATGTATAATAATTAAATCGATAGGCTTAGATGATCACAATGTATTTATATAAGTAGGCAAACCACGTATTTTCATTAGAGCCACAGACAAGAAGTGTAATTAATATTTCTTACTTGTTTCATGAATGGCTATATCCTATATAACTCATGCTCTTTCTTTTCTATACCAGCACCCCAAGTCACCACTCCTACAGTTTGGATCACTTCCGCTGCAGTGAAAGATGATCAACAGGCCCACTCAGAACTCAGAAACTCCAGGCACAGATTGTGTACCTCAGTGGTTCTCAATCAAGGCCAAATTTCCTACCAATATCCGAGGGGAAAATGATGGTGTTTGAAGACAGAGTTTGCTGTCACAACTTAGATGATTGTACTGTCACTGATAGAGGCCCAGAGCCTCCTATGCACAGAAAAGAAAAAGAAAAAGGACCAAACAACAACAAAAACCACTTTGCTCCAACAGCTATTAGCCAAATCCAAATAACAATATATTGTTATATATCAATGTTGGGTAATGGTTGTGAAGCACAATATCCATTTCATTCACGTATCCTGAGTATCTTGATGTTTTGGGAATTCCTGTGATCTTTTTTTTGACCCATTTATGCCATCATATCACCCATTTTTAATAGGCCTACTGTGTCAGTATTTTCATTTATACTCAACTAGTCTCAAGGGAGTTAAGCTGCCAGAACATTTAAATTGTTGTTGTCAACTGAGGTCAAGTGGATTTTTTTGAGCCTAAAAGTTACCTTTGTTGCTCTCTACATTGAGGTTCAAGCCTTGGTTTCTCAGCTTTGTTCTGAGGGTGAGTAGGAAAAATCTTTATTGGAAGGTGAAACATTTCATTCGATCTCAGAGACATCAAACCAGGAACATCTCACAATACATTAGAAGGAATTCTAATCATGAAGAGGACAGAAAATCAAGACCGGTAAAGGTAAAATTTCAGATAGTTTTCCAAGCAATAGAGGGAGTAGTTAATCTGGATGGGCCAGAGGAAATTGACAGAAGACTGGGGACATGTACATCAACTTAAAACCATAAATAATATTATGTATGTAATATGTGAATTATAACTTACATTTGGATAGAATTGTCTCCCTGTAATCATCAAAATATAGTGTATAATAATAAACAATTAGAAAGATTAAAGTGTCAATAAAATACAACCTGTAATGTACTTTTGTTCTTACCAATGCATATTTATGATGCTTATGGAGCAGCCCAGGTTGATCCACTAGGAGTGTTATTCTGTCTCTTAAGTAACTTGCTTCATCTTCACTGGATTAAAGTAGCTTGAGGAAATGGATGGGATTATAGGGAAGATATTATATTGATTAAGATATATTATATGCAAAATTACTTGCAAAATTGGTCCCTTTGAGCAATTATTTAGCAATCACTGGATTTAGACAATTATTTTAAAGAAATATATCCAGAATATAGAGAAAAATAATTATTTAATCTTATATAAAGATATTATTTATATACACTTGCATAAGACTTATTTATGAGTTCATAAGCTAAATCTAGCTTCCACATATAAGAGAAAATATGGATCATTTGTCTCTCTGTGCCTGAATTACTTCACTTAACATATTTTTCCAAGTCTTTGCCTTCATTTCTTTACAAATGATACAATATAATTCTGAGGAATGAGTAAAATTCCATTGTGTATATAGATACACCACATTTTCTTGATCCATTCGTCCACTGAGCAGCATCTAGGCTGATTTTATCCCTGCTTTGGCTACAGTGAATAGTGCTGCAATCATCATGGTTGTGCTGGTGGCTTTGCTTTAATTCTGGTTTATAATCTTTTTCATAAATTTCCAGGAGTGGAAAGGGAGATCTCAAATAGTGTAATTCCATAGAAAGCCAAAATCAAAGTTCAGCAAAATAAAGCACCAGAAAGTGGGTACTCAGAAGGGTAGGATTGGGGGGTCAAGGGAAAGGGCGAGACGAAGAAGGGAAGATGGGGGAAATGCAGACAACAAATCAGTGTATATCCTACAAAATTAAGAAGTGTGAGGGAAGGAGTGTGGACGGGAGGAATGTGTGAGAACTGTGAAAGCAATGACATTGGTCAAGATATATTATATTCATTCTGCTTTGTTAAATAACAATTTCTTTGTACAAATGCTTAAATATAATATTGAAAATTATATTTAATTTTTTCTTTTCTATCTCCTTGACATTTGACAGTATAACTAATGATGTTGGTGGTATGAAAAATCTGTAAGGTAATGACATCACAATATATAATATGTCTCTCGTGAGGTCAAAGAAATCAAAGTTCTTAAGACACTTAAAGAATCAAATCCCTCACTTGAAATTGAACTAAATATCCCAAATAAACAAATTGAAATATTCTCTTTTCCTCAACTCACTTTCTTCCTTGTTCTCTTAAAATTTGAGATTAACTAGTCATAATATTCTTTCATGTATAATTAGTGATTATAAAAGGAACGAAGGAAGGAAGAACTCTGCTGTGTATTAAAAATTATTCATGTGTATTTCTCTCTAGGTTCTAAGTGCTTGGTGAAGTTCCATGTGCTGATTTTCTGTTGCCAGCAGCTGAAATACCTACTAGTGATTTCTGACTCTAAAAGAATTGCACAGCATTGGCTACATATGTTTACCATTAGCCACAGAACTGTCAGGCCCTTTATTCCAGCAGAGGCATGCATGGAAATAGGCCAGAATGCGAGGGAACACAGTTCCGGTAGTGAAATTAGCAACTGGACAACATTCCCAGGGAAGCAGCTGAATTCAGTTCTGGCAGAAATCCCATTGTTGCTGGTACAAAAAAGAAAAAGAAGAAAGGAAGGAAGGAAGGAAGGAAGGGAGGAAGGAAGGAAGGAAGGAAGGAAGGAAGGAAGGAAGGAAGGAAAGAAGGAAAGGAAAGGAAAGGAAAGGAAGAAAGCAAGCAAGAAGGAAAGAAGGGGAAGAAAGGAAGAAAGAAAGAAAAAGAAAGAAGAGAAGAAAGAAAGAAAGAAAGAAAGAAAGAAAGAAAGAAAGAAAGAAAGAAAGAAAGAAAGAAAAGGAACATACAATTACAAGATAAAACAGATCTTGGAAAACCCAAGGAAGGTGAATTTCATAGCCTATCAAAACATAATCCTGATTTTTCTTTTCGGGATTTGGGTTGTTGGGTGACTTCTGATTCTATTATTGGGTGCATTTTGACATTACAATATTGCAGTATGCCCTGTGTAAATGTAAAAGACATTGTATATACATATGTATATTCATATATATATATGTATGTCTGTATAAACTTCCCTAAACCTAGACTCTTCTGGAAGGTTTACCACTTACAGCTGGAAAACTTTTGACCTTAGAAGATAATTTTACATATTTATTCTATTATTATAGTTACAGGATGTGAAAGTGATCATTATGGTTGAATTAAATTGTAGTTATTATATTTATTTTCCCTAATTGTGTCAGTTCACTAAGTCAAAATTTTAAAAAATGATGAAAAAGGAAAAAACTCATCTTTTTCTTTTTTAAAATTTTATTGTAGAGGGGTTGCATTTACATTTGTAAGGTAGTGAGTACATTACTACTTTAACATTGTTACCCCTTCCCATATCTTTCACCCACTTTCCCTCCGTCCACTTCCTCCCAAGTTGTGAAGTTTATTTCCAACATGTTGTCTTGTGAATATTGCTGTTACATTGATTCACCCTTTGTCTCATCAACTTGATTTTCCCCTTCCCTTCAAATAACCAGTAAATGTATATTCAATATACCAGGTACCAAAGGCAGACACAGTAACAATAGGGGACAAACAAAAAACTTACCTTTGTCATGTACTCTGGAAAATTTTGTTAGGGAGAAATAAAAACATAAAGGATTCCTAAAAGATATAGTACTGATCAAGGATACTTCTCTCTACCCCCGTTTTATTAAAACAGTTAAAACTGTTCTTATGAGCAATGTGATGTTTTGAAATATACATGTGTGTACTATGAAATCATTACATCAAGCTTATTGACATAATTTCACAACAAACTCTTTTAGACTGGAGGTTTATCTCAACAGGCAGAGCACTTGCTAACAAGCAGATAGCCTAGGTTTAATCTCCAGTATGTACCCCATCACCCCCCACCAAAGTCCAGGTTCACATTATTTTTAGTGCCATGTACCTACTAAACAAAACATCTTAAACTTATTCCTCCTAGGTAATGGAAGGTTTTGTTTTTGTTTTTGTTTTTGTCCTGGGACTTGAACTCTGGGCCTGGGCACTGTCCCTTGGGCTTTCTCAAGGCTATTACTCTACCACTTGAGCCACAGCACCACTTCCAGCTTCTTCTATATATGTGGTACCAAGGAATAAAACCCAGGTCTTTGTGCATGCTAGGCAAGCACTCTGCCACTAGACCAATCTCGTGGCCCGTAACTGGAGTTTTGCATCTTTTAACCTGCATCTCCTAAAATCTTTCCAGCCCACTCCGCACCTCAGATAACCATCATAGCACTCTGCCCCTATAAATCACCTTCTATACTTAGTGAAATCATGCAGTGCTTGTCTTTCTGTACGTGGCTTTTTCCATTTAGAATACTGCTCTCCAGCTTCATCCATGATGTTGAAAATGAAACAATTTCCTTTTTTTTTTTTTTTTTTTTTGGCCAGTCCTAGGCACTTGAGCCCAGCACCGTTTCTGGATTTTTTCTATGTATATGGTACTGAGGAATCGAACCCAGGTCTTCATGCATGCTAGGCAAGCACTCTACCACTAGGCCAAACTCCCAGCCCCCAATTTCCTTCTTTTTAAAGGGAAAATAATATTACATTATTTACATATTCATATGCATATGCATATGCACATTAAACCCATTCCTTCACTGATGCATTCCTACACTGATTCTATACACTACATACTGTGACGACTATTGCAATGAATAGAAGAGTGAAGATGTGTGTGTGTGTGTGTGTGTGTGTGTGTGTGTGTGTGCGCACGTGTACGTACTGGCTTCATTTTCCTTGGAAATACCCAAGAGTAGGACTACTAAGATCTCATGGTAGTATAATTTTAATTATTTAGGAACACTTCATACTGCTTTCAATAGTGGTTTATATTCTCATCAAGAGTGCACCAAAGTTCTTTTTTCTTCATAGCTCCACCAGTGCTTGTTACCTTCTTAATGAGACATTGTTAACAGGTATGAAATATTCATTGTGGTTCTGAACTACATTTCCTCTATGATTTGTGGTGGTAAGTATTTTTTCATGTGTCTGTTGATCATTTGTCTATCTTCTTTTGAGAAATGTCTACTCAGATATTTTGTCCATGTCTTTTCCAGCACAACAGTATTTAGTAGAGTAAAATTTGATCCAATTAAGTAATCTATAGCAAAGGAATTGTAATAGCTATTTCACATCTATCTAGTAGTTTATGTAGACTGTTATATTTGTTTGAAGATTTAGCTAGTAGTTCACTTACTATTGAGTTGAATTCTGTATATGCTTTGAATATTAACCCACTCTAAGTGCTATTGTGTATAAATGTTTTTTCTAGTTCCATTGGTTTTCTCTTTACTTGGCTGTGGGATTTTTTTGCTGTGAAATGTTGCATTTTGTTTTTTTTTTTTGTTTTTCTCACCTAGGCTTTTGGTGTCATATTTAAAAATCATTGCCCAGAACAATGTCAATAAGCTTTCTAGTTTTCTTTCAATAGTGTTACAGCTTCAGGTCTTATGTTTCAGTATTTGACACACTTTAAGTTCATGTTTTACGTGGCATTAGATAAGGGCACAGTTTTCTCCTCTGGATGTAGATATTCCATTTCCCCAACAACAGTTAGAGAACATTCTGTCCTTTCCCCCTTGTGTGCTGTTGGAACATGATTTCTGATCTTTCTCTAATGCTCAAGTAAGTTGCTAGGTAACCTGTATGCATTTGTAAAATACTGCTATAACTTTAAAATATCAAGGGAGGCATCCTAAATATCACTGGGGATATTGCTGGGGATCAGGGGAAATACATTATTCTACAAATTGCTTAACCATAAATTAAATGTATGTTGACCTTTAAAATTCAACTAAACAGACTATGTTTTAATCACCTGCATATGCATTATTGCATTTGGGCTTAACAGAAATCCCTGCAGTAAGTCTCATTACCGTTTAGAAAGCAAATAAACGGAAGTATAAAGTCATACAAGAATTAATTGCAGAGCCAGGATTTGAACTCAGGTTGTCTAATTTTGAACCCACATTATGGGTTCATTAAGCTCTTTCAGAATGTACAATAGACTTTATTCACTAGCTTTTTAGTTAAATGAGGCCATATGACTGAATTCTATGTATAACATTCATACAGAGATGATTTACTATTTCAAGACTGGCCTCTAAAAATCCTCCATGAAAAATCTTCCTCTGTGTTATTTCTTCTTTTATGAACTTGAGATGAATATCCTTGGAAACCTTTGGTGTGTTAACTATGATAGACGCACAGGAAGGAAAGAGCTATTGGGGGTTATTGGGGGTCACCATTTGAAAATAAAAAGCGTTTGCCAATCATGCATATCTGTTCTTAAATGTAAGTGATTAAAAAACTTCTATGAGATTTAAAATAATTTACATTTGGGGATAGGATAGTTGCTTAATATAATAGCATTTCTTTAATTTTATGTTATCCATAAATTTAATGCAATGCAAGTCCTTCTTCATACTGAGAAGACAGACAAGAGTTCAGACAAAAGGAAGAGATAGTTATGTGTTCTCGAATATCTGTAAAATCCATTCACCTACTGATGGACACGTAGGCTTCTTCCATACTTACATCTTGTGAAAAAAAATATTTCAGTCTGGGCATACATAGAAAAAAAAAAGCTGGAAGTGGCGCTAAGGCTCAAGTGGTAGAGCTCTAGCCTTGAGAAAACCCAAGGACAGTGCTCAGGCCCTGAACTCAAGCCCAGGACTGGCAAAAAAAAAAAAATATTTCAGTGACACAGGGTGTAGTTTTTCAGCATACTGACTTAATTATCCTCAGATATAAACCCCAAGGTAGGACTGGTAGATTATGTGGTAGTCATATTTTTAATTTCCATAATATTCTTACTAATTTACATTCCTTACAATAGTATACAAGTGTTTCCTTGGTGTGTATAGTAAGATTTGAAGGGAAAATATTTGAATACACAAGGGCATATGTCATGACCTCATTATTTAAAAAGGACATATCTCATTTTTCTAATTTATCAAAAATACTCTAAGAACTTGGTGTAGAGTAATAAAAATATAAAACCTGGGAGGAGGGAAATGGGGACAAAAACATGAGAAGGGGTATCAATGTGTGAGAAGTAATGCACCTACTACCTGGTGAATGTAACTGTAACCCCTCTATACATTACCCCGACAATAAAAAAATAAAACATTGTACAGAAAATAATATATATATATAACCTATGGAATGGATATTTTTAAATTGATATATTTTCTGAAAAGCTAACAGAGATGGTTCAATTTTTATTTGTATTTGTTAAGTTCTCTTTGAAAAACTCAAAGGCCATGGGAGAAAGCAAAAAGATTCCAGATTCTGCAATGCAATCATTCAATTTAGAACAAACAACACTGCAGTTCTACAATGTTTAAACTCTCGGGGCTATTAAACTTCACTTCTACAAAGTCTAATGATCAATTCAAATACATTTGAATTCCTCTAAAAATAATTGCCATTAATGTCATGGGATTATCTGGAATTTGTGTTACTAACACACATTCCTGGAGCCTACATTTTGGTGCATCTGTCTTTTCTCATATCAGAAAAAAATATGGGATAATGTTAATATTTTGTGCGATTTCCATAGAAATGTATCATCAAAAAGTAAATCTTAACGTCTACAAGGAGAGTAAGGCTCCCGTGGGTGGAGCTGGGATAAGGGAGCAGAGGCAGTCTTTTTTTTTTTTTGCCAGTCCTGGGGCTTGAACTTGGGACTTAAGAACTGTCCTTGGGCTTTCCTCAAGGCTAGTGCTCCACCACTTGAGTCTCAGCACCACTTCCAACCTTTTCTGTGTTTGTGGTACCAAGGAATTGAACCCAGGGCTTCAAGAGGCAGGTATTCTTACAGCTGTCAAAACCAAGTCAGATCTGGCACCTAGACCTAAGGTTCCTGTGAAGTGGGTTAGAAAACATCACTAGAATCTCTATAAATGGGGTTCCTGAGTTGGTGGATGGATGGTGTCAAAGAGCCAAAAGGAACACATTGAAATGGAGAGTCAGAGGTTCAAATGAGAAACATTTACCTGTTCTGCTTCTTAGCTATTCTCCTTTCATTAAGACATCAAATATCCCTAATTCTGCATGGAGTCAGTGCTGTCCTAGGTGACATGGGTTTTGTAGGAAATACTAAAAATCCAAAAGAAGACCGTGGCAGAAATAGATCCTAAACAGAAGTGGGTGCTGTCACAAGTGGAACATAATCTAACCAAAGAAGGGAAGCTTTAGGTTCCAGGGGAAGGAAGTTGGGAGAAGTTGAGTGGAAAGCTCTAATCTGTGGCTTAAATCAAAGGAAGGCTAGAGTTCAAGCAAAAAGCTGCTACCTAAACACATCAAAAACAGCTGCTCCATCAGGATAGAGGAAAGAGTTTGTGGAGCCACTCCAGGATTGTGAGGTATTAAGCTTAGGACAAAAATCTGCCTCCAGATCCTGTCACTGAGACTGGAGCTCTTAATGCACTGGCACGTATGGCCATGATTACTGTAAGAACTAGGGAAAGCTGAGCCTTTGGGCTGCAGTGATTTCATATCAGTGTCTGGGGCTCATGTGAAGCAGGCTGAGGTTGTTATGAAAAGTGAACTATGTTCCCGAAGTGCTTTGCTTTTACTTTTAATTTTTTTCTTTCCCTCCAAATTTATTGAAATATACTTGACAAATAAGTTTCTTTTCTGGAGGCAGTACTTACTGGAGATTAAACTCAAAGATGTATGCTCTGCCTTGGATTTATTTTTTACTCATAGCTGAGGTTCTATCACTTGAGCCATACCTCTACTTCCAGCTTTTTGCTTATTAACTGGAGATAAGAGACTCTCAGATTGTCTGTCTAGGCTGGCTTTGAACCACAATAATCAAATCTCAGCCTCCTGAGTAACTAAGATTACAGGTGTGAGCCACCAGTGCCTGGTTTTGAAATTGGATGCATTTAAGGTATAGAGCATAAGAATGTGTAAGGTAGAGAGCTGCGTAAAGATCACTATATTCAAGTTAATAATACATTGTCCACCTCACATAGAGTGTAAGGAAAACACAAAAGATCTGGACCGGGAGTTTGGCCTAGTGGTAGAGTGCTTGCCTAGTATGCAGGAAGGCCCAGGTTCGATTCCTTGGTACCACAAACATAGAAAAAGCCAGAAGCGGTGCTGTTGCTCAACTGGTAGAGCTCTAACTTTGAGAAAGACCAAGGACAGTGCTCAGGCCCTGATTTCAAGCACCGGGACTGGCAAAAAGAAAAAAAAGAACATCTAAAGTATCTAATTCAATATTAGTAACTCTAGTCTCCAGGATATGCATTGGATCTCCAAAATATATTCATCTTAAAACTGAAAATAATTACCTTTTAACCTCTCCCCCATTTCTCCCTTCCTTCCAAAGGCTGGTATCTACTTTGTAACTATTTGCTTATGAGACTAACATCTTATATGCGCGCGCACACACACACACACACACATTCACACATGTTCTTTCTTATGCCTGGATTTTTTCCCTTAGCACAATATCCTCCAGGTTCAAATTGTGGCAAGTGACAAGCACTTTCCTTATTTATTTTTCCATGTGTGTCACATTTTCTTGATCATTTAGAAGAAAATGCTACCAAATTGCACTGCCAAAAAATATCTAGGAAAGCTCAAATCCCAAATTTGCCTTCCCACCCACACCTTTCTTTCTTTCCCTCTTCCCCTCTTCTTTTTCTCCCTCTCACTTCATCTCTATCTTCCTCTCCCCCCTCCTTGCCTTTCCTCTCTCTCTCTCTCCCTCCCTCCCACTCTCCCTCCCTCCCTCCCTTCCTTCCTTCCTTGTTTTTTTCCTCTAACTGAAACTTAGTCTCTTGGGGGTCAGAGATGTTATTCATCATAATGAAGTTTACAAAAGGAGGTACAGAGATGTACTCAAAGAGCAAAAGAACAGAGGAGAACAGATCTGTGTCTTCTACTGTCCAGGAGGTTGATGCAGGCACTGACTCTTGGGAGAGTCTTGCAAGCCTGTCCTGAAAAGCAGGAAGACAACAAAGAGGTGGGGCAACCAGGAAGAATTCCCTCTGCTTCCCTGACCTCAGTGCTCAATCATAGGCTCTGTCAGCAGGATGTAGGGAGAACCTCCAGAGACAGACTCTCCAAAGGCTTCTGCTCAATTCACATGGCTGGGCATCTCCAACTGGAGGAGCCCCTACTCCAGAAGTCAGCTTTCACTGGTACCTTCTAAGGTTGGATATGGATATGATTAGGGTCTGCAATAAGTGACATCTGTTTGCTCTGACCTTTGGGTAATGTGGCGTTTCTTTCTCTGGGGCAGATGCTAGAAAGGTGTTTATTGTGAGTTGACAGGGGTCTTGGTGGGTGGTGAGGTGTGAGTCAAAATTCGACTATGCATTTTGGCATTTTGTCTGCAGATGTTTCTCAGATGTTTGTGGGCGGGCATGTCTTTAAATAAAGAAGTAACCAAATGTATGTTTCTTTTGTGGGAGAAAGGAAAGAACTTGCATTTAAAAACTAGGCCCTTTTATGGTTTCAGTGGTGCTCTTGTTTCATGGCCAGATTGGAATTAGTTGTTGCATGTTTTCTGAAGAGAAAAATTTGCTCATTTAACGGCAAAAAATCTATTAGGTTGAAATTAACAAGCCAATGAAGAACTTGAATACAGCCATGAGAGTTGCAGATTTTTGTAGTTTAGCCTCTGTCCATTCTGTTACATTATTTTAACTTCCTAAAGATTAGGAGATAACCATTCCTAACCCCAGCTGTTCATAGAACTCAAGTAAGGGGGAATCTTCAGAATTCACAAACTAGAGCTGGGATCTGGTGCCTCATTCACCTCTGGAGTCTTAGCAACTCAGAAAAACCAGATCTGAGGATGGTAATTCCAAGCCAGACTGGTCATGAAAGACTGTGAGACTCTTACGTCCAATTAACCACCAGAAAGCTAGAAGTGGTGCTGTGTCTCAAGCAGTAGGGTGCCAGTCTTGAGTTAAAAAAAAATCAAAGGGACAGCACCCATTCCTTGAGTTCAAGCCTTAGCACAACCATGCATGTGGGTATGTACACACACACACACACACACACACACACACACACACGCATACACACACACACACTTCACAATCTATACTTATTTTATTAGTAATTTATCATAACCAGAGTCGTATGTTCTGTTCAGGATGATGCTTTTTATAATATGAGAGAGAGACAAAGAGAAATGTTGCAGAACACTAAACTCTTAATACCTCAAAGTAAATTAGAACTTACTTGCAAAAGGAAGAAAAACAAAAACACACTTCAAAAATTATCTCTCTTTTTCATAGTTTAAGAACAATAAGCCTTAAAGGGGGAGGAGGGACATTTTGCTTTGGATTTCCAGAAATAGGAAATTTCTAAAGAACTACTTTTTTTCTCTAAGTAGTTCAATTTGGGGAAAACTCCTTGAAAGATTTTACAAACAGATGAAACTTCTTATAGCCATCTGATTGGTGAATAAATGGAGAGCTCGGAAAAATAAAGAGCTTAAACATCATGTAGTTGCTTGGCTCTATATAAAAACTTTTTGAAATAATGTTTTTAATAAATGCTCACGTTGACATATATAATATAAATTATATAACCAATATATTAACATATTTAGAAGTTCCATTGTATTTATCACTCCTCCAAAATTATCTTCAAAATAAGTTTGTTATGTAAGTTCAAGACATCAATTTATTCAATTTGCTTCACCTGAAATGTGAAACATGAATGATAGTTAACTCTCTAACTTAGTTTCCTTCTCTCAAGTTGTTGTAATATGTTCCTGTAATTCTAGAGAAAGGGGTCTTTTTAAATATTTAATTTAGGTGGGTGCTAATGGCTCATACCTGTAATCTTAGCTACTGAGTTCTGAGGATTGCAGTTCAAAGCTAACCTCAGCAGAAAAGTCCATGAGACTCTTATCTTCAATTAACTACCAAAAAGCCAGAAATGGAGCTATGCCTTGAGCAAAGGCAGCTCAGGGACAGCACCCTGGGCCTGTGTATATATAGTATATGTATATACACTATATACATATACTATATTCATAGTATACACACATACGAATGTATACATACATACATATAAACATACATATTACAGGGGTGATCCACTGCTGTCCATCAATACATTAAATAAATATGTATTTGCATGTAGTATAAATATACTATATATAGTATATTACATATACTATATATTATGCTATATGTATGTACTGTATACATAGTATATGCATATGTATACATAGTATATGTATATGTACTATGTATACATATGCATAGTATATGTACTATGTATATATGTATATATACATACATAGTATATGTATATGTACTATGTATATGTACTATGTATATATGTATATATACATACATAGTATATGTATATGTACTATGTATATATACTATGTATATGTATATGTACTATGTATACATATGTATATTATGTTCTATGTATATGTATATGTACTATGTATACTATGTTCTATGTATATGTATATGTATATGTATATGTATATGTATTTGTATACAGCAGTGGCTCATTCCTGTAATCATGGCTGAGATCTGAGTATTGTAGTTCACAGTCAGTGAGACTCATATCTCCAATTAATCACACAAAAGTGAAAGTGGAGCTGTGGTTTAAGTGGTAGAGCACTGGCCTTCAACAAAATAGCTCAAGGACAGTTCCCAGGGCCAGAGTTTAAGCCCCATTACCAGGGTGCACACACACACACACACACACACACACACACACACACACACACAAATACCCACACACATACACACACAAACACACACACACACACATACACACACAAAGACATGCGCTCATACTAAGGTGTGCATGCACCCCCAAATTTAATCCACTGAGCTCTTCATTTCAGTTCTTTGCTACACCAACAACTAGCCTTGAATGACATTTCTGTATGTCTTTTAAACATACAGTCATACATAATAGCCATCAGCAATTGTCTCTTGGCTACAGAACTCTGCTGTTACCTGTGTCTTTAAACTCAACCTGTTTCATCTATAAGCAGATTGGTAGGAAGTTCTGCTCTGAGTACTTTAGGACAGGATTTCCTACATTTGATGTTGCCTTCATTTTTTGTCAGTTATGGGGCTTGTACTCTGGGCCTGGGTGCTGTCTCTAAGCTCTTCAGTTCAAGGCTACCACCCTACCCCTTGAGCCACAGTGCCACTTCCAGTTTTCTAGAGGTTAATTGGAGATAAGAGTCTCATGGTCTTTAGTGCCCAGGCTGGCCTTGAACCCCTATCCTCAGATCTCAAACTCCTGAGTAGCTAGGATTACAGGTGTGAACCACTGTGCCAGTCTGATGTTACTCTCTTACCTGGAGCTTTAGCTTTAGCTCTGATGAGGCAAGACAGTATGGGGGATATATAAACTATTGCTCAGGAAGACATATTTGTTACTTACCCTGCTATTGGTCACAATAAAGGACATGATTGTGCAGAATGTATTATATTATTTGCCATATTTCCACAAGCAATAAACTTGGTTTTTTAAAAACTTACCCTACTACACATACACATAAAGTAAATTGAACAGAAATAAAAATTAGTGCCAGATATAATAATTTATGCTTCTAAGCCCAGCCTCTGAGATAGTAGGGAAGACCATAATTCAAGGCCAGCATAAGTACAAAGTTAGTGAGATCATCATCTTAATAATAAGGAAGCTGGCCTTAGTGGTTTAGTGGGGGCCATAGGCAGGAAGATCACTACCTGAGGCCAGCCCAGAACAAAAATAGAGAACCTACTGAAAAATAACTTTAAAATATCAAATGGGGACAGGTGCTAATATCTCATACCTGTAACCTAGCTACTCAGGAGTCTGGGTTCAAAGCCAGCCTTGGCAGGAAAGTCCATGAGATTCTTATCTCCAATTAATTACAAGAAGGCTGGAAGTGAAACTGTGGCTCAAGTGATAGAGCACTGGCTTTGAAAAAGAAAGATTAGGGATAGTACCCAAGAACTGACTTCAAGCTCCAGGATCAGCACACACACACACACACACACACACACACACACACACACACACCAATCAAATGAGGACGAGAAACATGGCTCAAATGGTAGAACACCTAAACAGAGACCTGAGTTCAAGTCTCGGTGCTTCCTATATTACAGTTGTGTATATGGCAAGTTCGGTATGGTATGACAGTATTTTCCTCTCTCAGTATCACAAGGCTGAAATTATGACATTGGCCAGCCCTAGTTATCATGTGGCAGTACAGCAGAAGAATGCATTGCAAACTCATCCAAGCCACTGGCTGAATTCAGTTCCTCGTACAGTGATTGTAAGACTGAAGGCTCATTGTCTTGCTGGTTGTTGACAAGATTTGTTGTATCCTTGCCATGAAACCCTATTTTCAAACATAGCAACAGAATCTGCCTCATATTCGAGCCTTCCAAGTCTGCCTGAATTCCTGTCTGATCTCAAGATTCATTGTTTTTTGCCAGTCCTAGGGCTTGAAGTCAGGGCCTGAACACACTCCTTGGGCTTTCTCAAGGCTAGTGCTCTACCACTAGTGCCACAGTACCACTTCCAGCTTTTTTCTATGTATGTGGTACCTAGGAATTGAACCCAGGTCTTCATGCATTCTTAGGCAAGCACTCTACCACTAGGCCACACTCCCAGCCCAGATTTTTTATTAATTTTTATTGTAAAGGTGACATAGAGAAGGATTATAGTCACATAAGGAAAGAAAATGAGAGCAATTCTTGTGGAACATTGTTTGCCCCTCTCTTATTTTCTCCCGCCTTCCCTCCCCTGACTCCATTCCTCCTCTAGCTGTAAAGTTCATTTCCAAGGTAGTGTCTTATAAGAGGACTATTATACACAGTGATGGCCATCAGAGGTCATTATGCAGTTCTGCCTTCCACAAGCAGTCTAGGTGGGGTAGAAAGAATATAATTGAATTGAGCCAGGGGTCTAGAGTTAAAGCTTTGGCTATGCTAGCTATTAGCTAGGCAATTTGAAGTAAGTCATGAAATCTTTCTTCCCATAACTATAAAGTGGGAGTATTATTTCCTAGCCAGCTAACCTCATGTAATAATTGTGGGAATTGAATAAGATTATGTGAAGACACTTTGTATATCATAAATATCAACATTAATGCAAGTTTGGGTGATTGAGTCTGCATCTAATTTTTATCACCAAGGGCCTGGGAGAACAGAGCACTTAAAATAATGCTGGGAGAGAAGGAAGCCATAGGGGCTTAGGAAGTGCCTTGAGAGACGAGGGCTTTTTGTTTTCGGTCCCCCAAAACAAGTTTGATGAGCTAACCATAAAATAAGTGAAAGCAGATGATGCGCATTTCTTTTTAAAGCATGAAATAAGTGTAAAATTTTAGAGGATCACTTTGGCAAGAGGGTTTTGGCTGCTGCTGCTGCATATAATGAAAATTATGCATTACTCTATGATGTTTTCTGAGGAGACTGAAACAGTTTAGAGATAGTATCGTTCCTCTTCTGAATGTTCCAGGAATGTAGTAGCAGATGCGAAGCAGGTTAGATATCTATAAATATCAACAAGACTGTAAATGCACAAAACCCTAATGTTGCACTGAAATATCATTCTTTGTTTTTGATTTATGAAACCTTCCACAGATGAAGACTAGCTTAGAATTTTTTTATGAACCCAATCCTACTATGTTTGCATGTGTATTCTATATTTCATGTATGTTAGAGACTGGATATGAGAGTAATATACAAATATATATATATATATAATATAAAAGTTCAAGATGCTCAGGAGGCTTAGATCTGAGGATCACGGTTCTAACTCGAACTGGATAGAAAAGGCTGTGAGACTCTTATCTCCAATTATCCACCCAAAGCCAGAAGTGGTGCTCAAGGCAAAAATACTTAGGGACAGAGCCCAGGTCTTGAGTTCAAATTCTATGGCCAGCATGTGTACACACACACACACACACACACACACACACACACACACACACACAAACACACACACACACACACACAAACACACAAGTACCTTACAAAAGTTCACATTGATCAACTGGGAGTGATCAAGTGGAAGGTGGAAGTTGCTGACTTATAAATAAGCACACAAAGTGCTTGTTAGATGCCTGATATGTGGTATGAAATCCATCATGAGAACCCTAGCTAGCATGAGGGCTTGAATAGGTTCACCACTTTAAAGAAAGTGTTCCCCCTGTCAGTTTCCTTTTCTCTCCAATGCCTTCTCCTCAGGTTGTGGATGATGGAATGTAGCAGCTTTTTACACTTTACACTAGCCTAAAACTATTTTTAATGCATGTCATCAGCAATGAGGTTGTATACAAGGATGAACTTTCTAGCAGTAATGGTTTTTCCATATTTTAGGAATCAGCTGAAGCAGTTTTTCTTACTTGCTCTCCAGATGGACTTCAATAAAGAAGAGATCTACAGAATTGTTTTTGCTGTAATCCTAGAGATAAAATTGGAGTCAATTTTCTTATGTTCAGTCTCAGTAATTCTCTTATGTTATTCCTTTCATTATGAACATTTAAGCTCAACTCAGACTACCTTCACATTTACAGTAAAAACTTTTCTCTTAGTTTCTAAAATTGCATTCAGTTAGCAATTTAAAAATAATTTCCCTCTACTTCTCAAACATGGATTTGGAGTTTGAGATTTCTAGCACATATTTTCACCCAATGGTTGTGTTTTTCTACCATTTCTAATATTTTAACACCAGGAAACTAGGCTATGATGAAATTTCGGGGGATTGAGGTAGGCAGAAAATATATTCTAAGAATATGGTGATAAAGGGTATGTTTTTGATTGTCATTTGGATCCTCATTCGTTGCAACCAGAAATAGTATTACCTAAAATCTCAGTACGCAAGTGAGACAATCAGTTACTTTTCTTCGGTTTTCTTTGGTACTGGGGATTGAATTTAGGGTTTTCTCTTAGCTAGGCAGTCTCTCCCCCACTTGTTTCAGATCACCAGTTCTTGTTTGTTTTTCATATAGGGTCACTCACTAACTTTGTCTGGGCTGACCTGGAACCTCTATCTTACTCTCTTCACCGCCCGAGTAGCAAGTGCGATAGATGTGAACCCTCAGACCCATACCAACAACTCAGTTCTAATGGCATAAATTCTTACAGATATAATTTTTACTCTTATTTTTAAAATATCCATTGGTAGTACAAACTACCAATCCATTTGTAGTTAAATCATTTGATTTCTGAAGTTGTGACAAACTTCAGAAGATTTGCTTTCTATCCAGAATCATCTAAAATTCTATCCATCATTCAGATGTGCAACTATAAGAGTATTGATTTAAAGTTGTTGCTTTTATGTGTGGGGGGTGGGGGGGGTCATGGGGCTTGAACTTGGCCTGGGCACTGTCCTTGAGCTCTTCAGCTCAAGGCTACTGCCCTACCCTTGAGACAAGCCCCATTTTACGTTTTCTAGAGGTTAATTGGGGATAAGAGTCTTAGGTTGTTTTGTGCCCAGGCTGTCTTTGAACCTTGATCCTCAGATCTCATCCTCCTTAGTAGCTAGGATTACGGGCATGAGCTACTGCTCC
Organism: Megascapheus bottae; assembly: GCF_031878675.1. Lineage (NCBI taxonomy): Eukaryota > Metazoa > Chordata > Mammalia > Rodentia > Geomyidae > Megascapheus > Megascapheus bottae. The sequence continues at coordinate 57,602,507 of NC_143516.1, forward strand.
CAGCAAGTTGTTGCTTTTAAATAGAGTATTTCTGATAGTGTACATTCTTACAAAGTTGTTTATAAGTGACAACTAGGTTTTAGGTATATATAATAATGGAGACAAGGTAGCAGATAGCAAGTTACTGTTTTTCTTTCTCCCAGGCTAAGGTAGATTTTTTTAGAATGAGGGATAGCCAATTAATGTCAGAAAAAAAATACAACACAAGACAAGATGGCCCTTAAATAACATGCTAAAAACACTTGTAGACCAAAGTGAGCCCAAATACAGTCTGACTCTTTTCTAGTTTTTTGAGATTGCTTTCTGTGGGTTTTTTTCAAATTCACAGAAGATAACTATAGATTGTTCATGTACATTGTATTCTATTTGGTTATCTATGATATTTTATGTAGAACAGTGAGCAAGTTCCATAAGGGAACTTGTGCAAGTGACAAAACATGTTAGTGCAGAGAACATGAGATCAGACCCAAAGGAGTAAATAATTCATCCACTCTTCAATGTTACTCTTTCTTAAATGAAATCTACTGCCAGCCACTCCCCCAGTATTCCTTGCTGATACCCACAGACTCAAAAAAACAATTGTCCAACTCTAAAATGTTATCCCACCCTCCTGAGAATCAGCTGTGAGATTCCCAGATAAGGAAGACTGAATAGTTATTCATCAGTCATGTTTGATCTCACTGGTGGATTCAGGTATGTTCTACATTTTTATTTTCTTTAATCTCCCTGGTGCTTCTCTATTAGTCCTTAGTAGATGCAAGATTTCTCTAGTCCCTGGATGCTTCTGACCTTCCTGAGTGCTAATCTATAGCGCTACTGTTCAACTGTGTGTTCCTCAGCCAAGACTGGGTATAAGGGAGGGTAGAAAGACAAATTCTGAATTGACATCAGACCCTAGGCAAGGCCACAAAGCACACTGACAGTTCTCATCTGGGAAAAGCTCTTGTGAGCTCTGCCACTCCTATAGGAGGTACACTCACTGGGTCCCTTGTGACTATAATTATCCTCAATGCCAATATTAGTTTGGGCAGAAAGCCCACTTCTTCTCCTCCAAGATTCTATCCTTCAAGTTACTATTAAAACACGTTAGAAAATTTCCATTTTGTTATTCGGTACTACTTAGTTTCTAGTTACCTATCTAGCAGGACTTCTGCTTAGTTAAGAAGTCACTGGCTAGAAAATTTGAAGACTGCACTCTCAGACAAAGGATTAAAAGAACTAGTTGTAACTACTTGCACTGCCCTTATCAAAACCATATCAAAGCCTTAATAACCTGGGGAGCGATGACTCATGGAGCCCAGAGGCTTCTCCTGCCAGGATGGAGGGCTGTGGCGATGCTGGGGGTGGTTCTGTTTAGTGTAAACTAGTAGAGAAAGGACCTAAATTCTGCCTCATATAGGCTACATGTCTGATATGGCCTCTTCTGAAAAAATCTGGAAACAACACAGCTCTTCAGGATTGCACTCTTCTATGGAGCCAACAGGAGGTCATGATCTTAATGTGTTGATAACAACCAGAGCGACATCAGAATGTGACATCTCCAGGACAAAGACCTTGAAAGGGTTTTGGCACAGTGAATCCTACTGGGTCTTCTGTGTTTATGGGAAATATTAAATAATCACTCAACTGGTGATTGGGGAATATCAGACTGAGGACTGGGAAATATGTAGGGATGGGGTCCGAGAAACTTTCTTGATGACAGAAGTTAGGGGAAACTGGAGGCTGAAGGAGAACTTTGTGAGCTAGAGGCAATTAGATCCTGTGTGGCCAGGAGACAATTAGATCTACATTCTAGGTAAGTAAAGTGTTCCCAAGAAATAGGAAAGGCCTGAAGAATTTGAGAAGATTATTGCAGAAGGGAGAGAGAGCCAGCCACATGTGCTTGCTGACAGTCACTTTCTAGATCAGGAAAAGTGCTAACCATTTTTTTCAACAAACAGAACATTGAAGATATGCCACAAAATTCTATTTTTTTGTCAGTCAAGGGGATTGAACTCTGGGCCTGGGCACTGTCCCTGAGCTCCTCAGCTCAAGGCTATCACTCTACCCCTTGCGCCACAGCACCACTTTCCATTTTCTAGTGGTTAATTGGAGGTAAAAAGTCTCATGATCTTCAGTGCCAAGGTTGGCTTTGAACTGCGATTCTCAGATCTCACCCTCCTGAGTGGCTAGGATTACAGGCATGAGCCACCGTGCCCAGCTGCAACAAAATTCTATAGAATCACTGCTTATTTTATGTGGAAAGGCAAGAAGGTAACGAAAACCCAAACAAAAATTTTATCCCTGATTAAGGCAGGAACTGATATATTCAGGTTATTTCACATCTCTACCAATGATATTGGACCAAAGTTTTAGTGTGGTTCTAATGAGTGACAAAGAAATGAAGCACACCAAAATTTACAGTGGACATTCGGGCTAAAATGTGAAGAGTGATGAGGCTTTTCAAAAGAAAGTTCTAGAAGATCTGCAGGGAATACTTCTTAAGTCTATTTTGCATTTATCAACACTGTAAAAGTATGTCATTAAACTTTGCATCTGGCCCCTGGGGAATTATAGGGCAACTTTGGATGTACACTATCTTGCTGTTCATTGTTTCAATGACAAAACAATTATACTCAAGGTAAAAGCACATGTGAAGAAGAGTCCTTTGAGATGCCTGGGTTAAGAGGCAGCAGGAAGTCAAAGGGCTAAGCTTTCAGAGAAATATGAGGTGGTCAGTCTTCAAAACAGAAATCACCTAATGGGATTTAAAACAATCTGCTGATTCTTAAAGAGGAAGGACTTACAACTTTAGTTTTAAGAAGGCTTGAACCACAGGACAAGCAACTTGCCAGGAGAGGTAACGAAAATGCCAATTAGCTGGACCAATAGCGAATGCCTGCAATGCTAGCTAATTTCGAGACTGAGAATGGGAAGTTCATGCTCCAAGATAGTGGAGGCAGCAAAGTTAGAGAGATCACCATGTAGTGCATCTTTATCCCAAGGTACAGGGGTGACTGAGATCGAAAGAATCATGATGCCAGGGCAGAAATGTGAGGTTCTATCTCCACAAAAGGGAAACTAGAAAGAGACCAGAGTGCACATGCTCATCCAGCAAGGACAATAAGCCTAAAAGTAGGTAGAAGCAAGATCCTATCTTAAAACTAATCAATGTGGGCTGGGAATTTAGCCAAGTGGTAGAGTGCTTGCCTAGCATGCACGAAGACCCGGGTTCGATTCCTTGGTACCACATACATAGGGGGAAAAAAAGCCAGAAATGGTGCTGTGGCTCACGTGGTAGAGCTCTAGCCTTGAGAAAGTCCAAGGACAGTGCCCAGGCCCTGAGGTCAAAGCCCAGGACTGGCAAAAATATAATCAATGAAACACAGAGCTGGAGGCATGTCTCCAGTAGTATTGTGCCAGTGTAGCAAGCAAGAGGCAGTTACTTGAAGCTCCAGTACTGTAAAGTTGGAAAAAAAAGAAAAAGAAAAAAATAGAAACAAGTGATGATAATTAAGAAGACAACTACCATGACTCCTGTGGCTACAAGACTGTAAACTCTATTGACATAAAAGCAAGCTTGAGAGTCAAGACTTCTTCAGTTAAGTCTGTAGTTGAGACCCCAGTCCTGCAGATATCTTGACCATAGCCTTGAGAAAACCCAACTAAGATGAGTCTAGACTCTTGATAATCAGAGATTGTGACATAATAAATAAGTGTTGTTTTGAATGTGCTAGATTGTGGCATTTTATTATATAGCTGAGAAAATATACTGATAGCACCTTCAATTGCCAACAATATCTGTTCCTGTTTATATCTATTCCTATTTATATGTAAGTCCTTTCTTTATATAAAACCATCTGGGGGATACACTGACATAGAGAAAAAGGCAAAATCTTATATTATGCCTCACAAGTTCACATGCACCCCTGTATTTCTAGCTAGACTGCCTATTGATTTTCCAAAGTTGATTCACACTTCAACACGTTAAGCACACTCTCTGATCCTCAGAATTTGTTCCCAAAGCGGCCTGAAATTTTCCTTACTCTGATTCTCATACAGTTCACTCCCTTACCTCTTAACATGTATTTGCTCAAACATTACTTCCCTAATAATTTATTTTTAAAAATGCAACATCTTTCCTATAGGAAAGGTATACCCTCATCCCTCATTACCCTTTCTTGGTTTTCTTTTCTCCTTAGTATTTATGTATGAGCCTTTATAGACATTTACTTATTTCCCTATGGCTACTCTTCACAGCATGATGAGGGCTCTGTAAGATAGGAACTTTTGTCTGCTTTGTTTTCTGCTTTGCCTCCAGCACCTAGAACAAGTCTGACACATGGTACCTGCACAGTAAATAGTTATTGAAATAAATTTCAAAACTCTACATGAAATTATTTTTAGGTTATATTTTCAGTCTTAGAGTCAAATCTTTGTTGCTTGAAGCAATTTCCTTAACCCTTGTTTATCACTGGCTGGAAGAACTAAATCTGTGGCCTTGAATCTATGTGTCTATAAAATGTTTACAGAATTCCCATTATAACAATCAATAACAGTAAATAAATATAATAAGATGTATAAATTCCTTGGAATGGTGGCTGGAATATAGATAGGAGTTTGGGTAATGGTAAGGTTTGTTAAAAATAAATATTGTTAAAGAATAATTTTAAAGATGCTGCTGCTGCACCATCGTGACCCGGAGCATCTGAGTAATAGCTCATCAAGTCTACAATTAAAAATGGCCTCTAACAAAACCTCATTGCAAAAAATGGGAAAGAAACAAAACGGAAAGAGTAAAAAAGTTGAAGAAGGAGAGCCTGAAGAATTTGTTGTGGAAAAAGTACTGGACCGGGCCAGAAGTTTGGCCTAGTGGTTAAAGTGCTTTCCTAGCATGCGCGAAGACCCAGGTTCGATTCCTTGGTACCACATACATACAAAAACGTAGGAAGTGGTGCTGAGGCTAAAGTGGTAGAGCTCTAGCCTTGAGAAAGTCCAAGGACAGTGCTCAGGCCCTGAGCTCAAGCCCAAGACTGGCAAAAAAAAAAAAAGTACTGGACCGGGGAATGGGAAGGTAGAATATTTCCTGAAGTGGAAGGGATTTACAGATGCTGATAATACTTGGGAACCTGAAGAAAATTTAGATTGTCCAGAATTAATTGAAGCATTTCTTAATTCTCAAAAAGCTGGTAAAGAAAAGGATGGTACAAAAAGAAAATCTTTATCAGACAGTGAATCTGATGACAGCAAATCAATACTGCCGACAAACCAAGGGGCTTTGCTAGAGGTCTAGATCCTGAACGAATAATTGGTGCCACAGACAGCAGTGGAGAATTGATGTTTCTCATGAAATGGAAAGATTTAGATGAAGCTGACTTGGTGCTGGCAAAAGAGGCAAATATGAAGTGTCCTCAGATTATAATTGCTTTTTATGAAGAGAGACTAACTTGGCATCCTTGTCCAGAAGATGAAGCTCAATAATTGTTTACATTGTTTTTATATATATTTATACACATATATAAAATCTGAGTCTTGGTTTTTGAATTAATGGTGTGAAACAACTACATTCTAATGAAAATCAAGTTTGATATGTTGGTTTTGAAAGTAGTATTGGGAGTTGTTGAGTTTGGTTTTTTTTCCCTCAATAGCACTGGTTACTTTAAGCAAATATAATTAAGGCTTTCTGTAGTTGCTTCCTTTATCAGAAAAGAATATTTAATACCATGGTATATTTCCTCTGTATTCGGAACAGATTTTTTTTAATCAGGCAACTTTTTCTGGCAATTACTGAATCAGAACAACTTGTCTTTAACTGCTATGTTGAAGGACCATCCTGAATTTTTTTGTGTGTTTGTGTGCGTGTAAACAAAATACTTACATGGGTAGTTTTTTGTTTTGGACATTTTGCTTGTTTAGAGGTGTTGGGCATCAGACCCAGAGCCTTGCATATGTAGGTAAATGATGTATCACTGTGTTACATCCCTGGCCCTTGTTTTATTTTGTTGTTGTTTAAGACAGGGTAACTAGGCAGCTCAGGCTGGCCTTGAACTTAGTAGGTAGCCAGGCTCGCCTCAACTTTAGGTCCTCCAGCCTCTGCCATAGATAGCAAATGCAATACATTTGCAAAATGTCTTGAAAGGAAGAGTGTCTATCAACAGCTTCCCTCACCCAGATGAGACAACTAAGATAAATTTTGATTTCCTTTCATAAAAAGTTTGTGTAATGAGCATTCCTTTACAGAGTATTAGAATCTGTATACTAAAAGCTCATAGGTCATGAACTATCTAAGACTGCTCATGGAAATGTAAAATCAACTGGTTAGAGATTTCGACTATTTAGGACCTGCTGGCCTAAATAAGTGGACAAAATTTTAGAATTGTTGACCTGCATGCTTTTTCTTTACCCTAACTCATTCCTAACATGCAGGCTCAATTTTTTTAGTATTGGGTTACTGGTTCCACAAAAGCCAGAAAAACAACTTTGTAGTAATCAGAATGTTACCCAACTGTATATTGTTTACTTTATTGTAAATAATGGTGAACAGTAGTCAATAAATAGTTTTATATTCCTTTAAAAAAAAGAATAATTTTAAGAGGTCCTTTATTGCTATGTAATGAAAGCAAATGTCAAAGTACAACTGTGAGCTATCTGTTATTGGTGTAGTAATAAAAACAGTATGGGTGGATTTTAATAAAAAGACATAGACCCCAGATAAGAGCACAAAGTGAAAAAATTCAAGAATTTCAACATATGTCATATGGATACTAGCTCCGGCAAGTATTAGCTGTTTCCATTACAACAATAGCTACTGAATAGTTTTTCCTAATACCACACCTACTGCTGCTGGGTTAGATGATTCTTGTGGCTATGCAAGGAGAGAATCAGAGTTGCATTTTTTTTTTAGTTTATGTATTTGTGGTTGAGTGTAGCTATGTCTCTCTACTAGGAAGATGGTGTAGATAAATTCTAAATTTCTCTCAAGTCCCAGGTAAAAGCTTTACCTAAAATGTTTTTTTTTACTAGTATAAACTATTAGAACATACTCAAATAGATTTAGAGAACTTAATCTTTATAGTGACCATCATGCCTGATGAGTCTACATTGCCCTGATATTAGGCAAGGGATGTAGTAGCCTAAGAGACTCAGCTTCCTACGCTATGCTCCATGGCTACCATCCACCAGAGCAGAGGAGCCCCACAAGAAGCTTATGAGCTGATCCAAACAATAACCAGACTTTCCATCTGGGACAAGGAACTCAATGGGTGTGGTTTCTGGAAATGGCTTCCTGGACTATGGCCATATTTTCTCAGCATGTACTGCATTGGGGAAGTTTGCTTTCTTATTGTGAGGGTGATTGGTTTTCAGAAGGGGGTTGAAACATCACCAAGGTGCTAACACCCTACTGTGAGAGCCACACAAATCTCTCTGGTCCTCTTGTTCCTGTAGTCAATGCAGTAGAAGCACTTCGGTTCATGTTCAACTCTTCCTTACCTTCGCAAGTGATGGATTCATCACTGTGCTGGTCCCCACAGGAAATATAGCATCTGTATTGGACTTTCCTTGCCTCTCCACCCAGTCTTCTCTGTTGGGCCTATGGACAGCCAACAGAGAGGAGAGTTCAGTGGTTTTCAGAATTCCAGATTTCTGGCAAATAAAATTTACCCAACTAAGAGCATTAACAAAAATAACTGTAAACTACTATCAAACAAACCAATACAGTTTTGTCTTCTATAGTCAAACTGTCTGTATTTCTACCCCAACTCTTTCCACAGTAGTATGGAAACTTGAAGAAAATGGTTAACCATACCATCTTAACCATAATCTCTAAGAATATGATCTCATGAGAAACTAGGAATCCATGGAACATTCCCAGTATAATAAAGGCTATGTATGACAAAACCACAGCTAGCATTATACTTAATAGTGAAAAGCTAAAGCCATTTCCTCTAAAATCAGGAATGAGACAAGGATGCCCACTCTCTCCACTCCTCTTTAACATAGTATTAGAATTCCTAACCAGAGCAATAAGGCAAGAAGCAAGCATAAAGGGGATCCAAATAGGGAAAGAGGAAGTGAAACTTTCCCTCTTTGCAGATGACATGATTCTGTATTTTAAAAACCCTATAGACTCCACTCCCAAGTTCCTTGAACCAATTTGAAATTTTGGCAAGGTAGCAGGGTATAAAATTAACCCTCAAAATCAACTGCCTTCCTGCATGCCAACGAGAGGAGCAAGGCTGCAATCAGGTTTTGTCATAATCAGTAGAAACCTTGGGCTCTTCTAGCAGAGATTTGCAATAGAGCAAAACCTTGATACAAAAGGCCATATAGTAGGACGCTAAATGAAAGGATCTCTAGGATATAGAAACATAAGCCATATAATGAATGATTATTTTTCTTAAGGTACTACGTTATCTCTCACCTCTTTTGCTGTCCCTTGGTTATCTCATATTGTTACAGTATCTCACTTTGTTACCTGATATATCGGATATATTTGTATTTGGTTATTTGAAATTGCATAGGGAATGGGGGAAAACAAAATGAGGGGTAGGGGTGAAGGTGGGGGGAGGGAAATGGGGACGAAGACATGTGAAAGGGTATCAATGTATGGGAATTAATGCACCATCTATCTGGCAAATATCATGTAACTCTTCTATAAATTACAATAAAAAATATATGAAAAAAATATTTAAAAAAGAACTCCTTTGGCAATAGCCTCAAAGAAAATAAAATACTTAGGAATTCACTTAGCTAAGAATGTAAAGGAACTTTATGATGAAAACTTTAAAAACCTAAAAAGGGAAATTAAAGCAGAACTGAGGAAATGGAAAAACCTCCCATGCTCCTGGATTGGAAGAATTAACATCGTGAAAATGGCAATCCTGCCAAGGGCTATCTACAAATTCAATGTAATATCCATCAATATCCCAATGTCATTCTTTAAAGAAATAGAAGAGACAACCCAAAATTTCATATGGAATAATAAAAGACTCTGAATAGCAAAAACAATTCTTAGCAGAAAGAATAGTGCAGGAGGAATTTCAATACCAAACTTTAGACTTCATTACAGAGTTATAGTAACCAAAACAGCTTGGTACTAGCACAAGAACAGGCCTGAGGACAAATGGAATAGAAAAAAAAAACAGCTACAGGAATAATTGGAGCCATTTTATAATTTTAAATATTTATTAACATACATTAATTGTACAGAGAGGTTCCATTGTGTTATTTACATACATGTCTATAACATGTTAAGTTCACCTTGTCCATATTATTCTTTCTTAATATCTTTCTTCTCACCACTCCTTTTAGACAATTTTAAATGGGGAGTAGAAGGGAAAGGAAGAGGATTAAGGAGGGTGAATATGGTCAAAGTGTTTTATATAAAAACAGAATAATGAAACTGCTTGAATTTCTTTTAAGAAGGGAGAAAAGAGATAGATGTAATGAGATTCAAGGGGTGCATTGAATACATGTATAGAGATGGCACAATGAAATATCCCCTATATATTCTAATAAAAATTTTAATTAAAAAAACTTTTGTAGTTATAAGAAATTAATTTTTACTACAGAAATTGTATATTTTTGTTATAGTTAACGATTGGTTTTCAAGTTATCCATTTATTTTATTTTTTTCAAAAGTGATTATTCTTGGGCCGGGAGTTTGGCCTAGTGGTAAAGTGCTTGCCTAGCAGGCACAAAAACCCAGGTTCGATTCCTTGGCACCACATACATAGAAAAAACCTAGAAGTGGTACTGTGGCTCAAGGGTAGAGCTCTGGCCTTGAGGAAAAAAAGTCCAAGGACAGTGCTCAGGCCCTGAGTTCAAGCCCCACAACTGGCAAAAAAAAAAAGTCATTATTCTTTAGCAACTCTTGTATTGCTGATACATGTCATCTTATGCTAAACTAAATAGCATTTTTAAGCCCTGTAATTGAGATTTACGTGTTTCTCCCAGCAATGACAAAATACTTACTTGTGAATTATAAGTACATCAGCTACTTGGCTTCCATTCCTGTCTGTATGCTTTAACAAACATCCATCCAGAATCAGGTATTTGAATTCCAGTGATGCAAGAGCGAGTCAGATAGTAACCTCGCATGAACTTCCAGAACTATTTTCTATCCTCTGTTTTCTATACCTCAAGAACAAGTAGAAAATTAATTGGGATTCTTTTTTGTAATAGTTGACCCCTTTCACACTCCTTTTCAGAAAGTAATGCTGTTGTCAGCCCTCGTTTCTCCACAGTTGATGTCATTAGGATCTGTGGACTGAAGTGCGAACTGGACTGAACTCAATGTTTCTCTCTCCAAATCTCTTTCTTCTTAGTACTTACATGTTCTCCTTAGGCAAAGATGTCAATATAGATTTCATACCCATGCATGTTCATGTACCAAGGACACAAATTTATAGTAAAATTAATTGTTCTAAGTTTCCTGCATTTCCCACTTGTCTTTTATTAAAATATATATTCATGGGTGTGCCATAACTGGTCCAAATGATATCTTCTTTTTTATGAAAGTATCCTATTATATACTTACCATTCTATTCCTACTATCTTTTAGTGGAATGTCTTGAGTTGTCTTTAATTTTACTAGAGAGTTTAAATTCATAGGCACTAGTATGTCTATTTGGAAGTTTGTAGTTTTTTTTTCTTTTTAATTTCAAAGCTTCATTGGCTCTTTCAAAGTATTGCCAGAATTATCCCATTTACTCTCACAGTGATTTGAATTTATTAATTTGATTCTTTAAATTCTCATTATACACAGTACAGGTAATGGCTATACCAATAACTAGTAGCTATTATTGCAATCATTTATCAACTTGGAGACTGCAAGTTTCTTACAGAACAAAAGCAGTACTTCTGTATTTTTAGATGCCTTCAATCCACATCTTTTTGCCTATCACATGATAGACATTCATGCCATGTGTGAAAATAACCTAAGGAAAAAATGGACAAATAATGGGTGAGTAATTAGTTAAAGGTAAAAAATTTAGTGTGTGCCTCTCTAAAAGTTTGTGGAGGCATCCTGTGTATTTTTCCCCTCAGAACCATGTTTCAATTTTATTAGAAGTCTAAAGCTCTAGCTCTTCTTTTCATGCCTTGATTTTATGCAAGGGATTAAGGCATTTATTTATCTATAAAACTCTCTTAACTCAGAATTAAAATCTGTGAGAAGAATTTCAGATTGCTTCAAGACTTCCAAATGTATATAACAAATCATAAAAACTGAACATTAAGAACTATACTCATAAGTAAATGAAAAACATAAAAATGTATAAAACATGAAGATGAAAGATTATGTAATTCAGTTAACAAATATTCAAATCTAATAAACACATGAAGAAGCATTCAGCATCTCTCGCCATAAAAGAAATGCAAATCAGAACAACATTGAGATTGCACCTCCCCCCAGTTAGAATAGCTATTATCAAGAAAATAAATAATATTAGATGCTGGAAGGGATGTGACCAAAGGGGAATGCTACTACACACTGTTGAGGGAACTGTAAACTTGTTCAACCACTCTGGACAGCAGTATGGAGGTTCCTCAAAAGAATAAACATACAGCTCTCCTATGAGCAATCCTACTCCTGGGCATATACTCAAATGATTACAAGCAAGACTACACTAAAGCTACGAGCAAAACTGTGTTCATTGCAGCATTATTTACCATAGCTAAGATATGGAACCAACCCAGATGCCCCTCAGTAGATGAATGGGCCAAGAAAATGTGGAATATATATATATATATATATATATATAATGAAATTCTATGCTTCCCTGAGAAAGAATGGCATTACCCTATTTGTAAAGACATGGAAAGACTTAGAAAAAAATAATCACTGTAAGTGAAATAAGCCAGACCCAAAGAAACATAAGGACCCATGGTTTCAGTTATTTGTAATAATTAGTATATGCCTAGGATAGCACAGGATCACAATAGTTCAACAGCTATGTACATATGACCATATAAAACATTGCAAATCGAAATGAGCTCCAAGATATGGAATCAGGAGGTTTTGTTTTTTTCTTTGTCACTGTCAATTTTGTTTTAATGTACTGTATGAAGTTCTTTCTTTCTTCCCTTTAGTTTATTCTCTTCAGTCACTGCTTTTGATTCTGATGCCCCCTGTCTTGTATATAAGTTTATCTGATTTGGGGAAGGGAAGAGGAATAAGAAAATGATGAAATAAGGGCAAAGAGTGAATCAGTGAAACAGTGATGCTCACAAGATACCAGGTTAGAAACGAACTTTTTAAATTGGGAGCGGGAAAGGAGGGAGATAGTGAGAGAAAAATGAGGGAGGAGGTAACAATATTCAACAAGAAATACAATTATTACCTTACTTATATAACTGTAACCACTCTATACATCACCGTTAAAACAAAATAAGATTTAAATTTTAAAAAGACTGAAAAAGGAAAATATCAGAGGGCATCACATGGGCTAACATGTTACTTAATGAAAATGTTGTACAAATTTGTGTATTTTTATGTGGACCTATGTCAAATGTAATTTTGATTGTTTGATTGATTTATTTATTTTTGCCAGTCCTGGAGCTTGAACTCAGGGCCTGAGCACTGTACTTGGACTTTCTCAAGGCTAGAGCTCAACCATTTGAGCTTCAGCACCACTTCTGACTTTTTTTCTATGTATGTGGTACCAAGGAATGGAACCCGGGTCTTCATGCATGCTAGGCAAGCACTCTACCACTAGGCCAAACTCATGACCCATTTTATTTATTTACCATGAGCTATATACTGAAAAGTACAGAAGCCCCTAAATTAGAAATCCTGGACAGATTTCAAGGACTAAACTTAAAATGGAGAGCTGTATCTCAGTGGGGATGAATGGTGCCAAGACTTTGTTGCAATTATGGCTAGAAAAACTCACGAGCTGCAAATGAGTTGTCATCATTAGCTTAAAGGAAGGATAGTCCTGCACACTAGTTGAGGAACAAGAACTGTGCCCAGTCTTTAGAACAGAGTCAGCACGTGGTTCTCATGTGTCACAGTCCCACAGTCACATAGTGCACAAATGACAGCCTGTGAGCAAAGCGTTCTAATGCTTGAAGAGGCCCTGGAGCCCAGCAAACCCACCCCCTTTTTGTGTCCTAGCCAAGAAAAGGGTGTGAAAAGCCTCCTGGTGTCCAGAAATGTCTCAAGAGCTTCTTCCCCTCTACTCTACCTTCTCACCCCCACTAGATAATTCTGCCTGACATGTGGGATTTGATGAGATACAAGTATGTTGGCATCCTCAAAATTTGTGACCTTTTCATTTTACATAAAGGTAATCAGCATGAATCTGGGAAAGCCTAAGTTGAAACTTGCCCCTGATTACCAAATGATGTACAGTTGTTTGCAATATAGATAACATTGCAATAGGGACCTCACTAAATATCCTCTAAAAACTCCTATTATCCAAGACCTCTGGCTGAACTTCAACCCTCTGCTAAGGAGTGAAAGAAAGCAATTCTGGATCTGTTAACCACCAATGGTCCAGCTCCACTTCAAATTCTAGAATTGCTAGGGAAATCATCCTGGTTACCTTGTAAAACGTTAGACACAGTGAGGTATCAACTCATACACAATAGTAATTAGTTAAAGATAAGTGGGGTGGTAAATCTAAATTCTATCTATGGAGTGTGTATAAGATGAACAGAGTGACCATCAATTGCTAAGTCCTTAGTAGCTCTTAAATTTCATTACAGCACTGTTTTGCTATATTTGTCAGTACTAACCTATAGGTTATAAAATAAAGAAGTCTGAACAATTGACTGGCAAATTTCCAAATTTCCCAAACTTAGACCAATCTGTATATATAAGAAATGGTGCTACACTGAGGGCACACACACACACACACACACACACACACACACACACACATTCACGCAAAAGTCATCTATTATAACTTGGCACTCTGAACAGGTCACAGTTTCAAAGGGGGACCAATGTTTATCAAAGATTTAGTGTGATTTTAAAAGTAATATTCCCTGAAATCCACGTAATATAAGAACTTGTACATATCAAGATTGCAAATATCATGTATTTTTGCTTTCCTAGTTCAGAGCATAATTGGAACTCAGTTTTTGACACTAGAGTGTTGTTGATGATGACACAAGAGTTTAAACTCAGGACCTCAAGTTTGCATGGCGTGACTTGTTTGCTCACTTACGGTTTAATCTTCTAAGTCATCTCTCCCAGTGTGGCTCATTGAAGTTATAAACTTTTCTCTCTTGGCTAGCTGTGAACTTGGATCCCATGGATCTCTGACTTCTGACTAGCACTTTGAATATACTATAATTAGAAAAATATTTTCAAAAGCAATATACAATCAATTTATAATTGGGCTCTGACACACGGGAGACAGAATTATCTTTTATATACATTTGGCTCCTTCTCCAAAATGTAAAGCTTCACTTCACTCTTTTCTTAGGAGAAAATGAGATTACAGTTCATTGTTATCCCTTTCCTTCAAATGTGCCCCTTTTGCCCATTCTCTGCCATGCGATTAGTTTTGTTCTAGGACAAAAAATATCCACCTAACATTTCTGCTTAAATATCTCTTCAACATTACTTTTTAACAATCTGGCCTCTGCTTTCCTTTCAAGCCTATCCTTCATTCTGAGACATTGATCGCAGACCAGCAGCTTGGGCATTTTGAGGTATGAATATTTATTTGTAATGTCTAGTCTCCACTCTTTATCAACAACAACTTTTCTGTTCATTTCTATGCTATAATTAGCCTTCCACTTCATTATGTTCCTGGATTAGATGGTGCCTTCCTGAGCATTGAAATGAATGTGATTTCAGGCTTGTTCCATCTGCTCCAGAGAACAATGGCATCCCAGAGCAGAGACCACGAGAGACTTCCTGTGAAGAGATATGATACACTGCAACCTACATTTGCCTCTTTACTAGCTTGAGTGGATGATTGGACTACCCTAACCTGTTTCTGGAAAATAACACTCCTGGGCTGGGAGTTTGGCCTAGTGGTAGAGTGTTTGCCTAGCATGCACGAAGACCCGGGCTCGATTCCTCGGTACCACATACATAGAAAAAGCCAGAAGTGGTGCTGAGGCTCAAGTGGTAGAGCTCTAGCCTTGAGAAAGTCCAAGGACAGTGCTCAGACCCTGAGCTCAAGCTCAGGACTAGCAAAAAAAAAAAAAGAACACAGCTAACATTTCATGGTTTGTAGGATTATTGATTATTGTAAAGATTAAATGGAGTCATGGATTCTCCATTTTTATATAACTGTTAGCTAATTTGCTTTGTTTGCTTTCAGATTCACAGAAGTCAAAACCTATAGATATTTATTTAATGGTGAATAAATTTGGGCTGGGCTCTGTGGCTCACGGTTGTAATCCTAGCTACTAGGGAGACTGAGATTGGAGGATCAGTTTGAAGCCAGCCTGAGTAGAAGAATGTCTGTGGGAATCTTATCTCCAATTAACCCTGAAAAAAGCCAGAAGTGGAGCTGTGGTTTGTTGGGGTCCTTCTCGGACATCTAGGAGGGGGTAAGATAGCCACAGAGACCACAAATAATCCTGGGAACATAGACTCCAGAGACCAGACTCTTGATGCAGATCTAACTTTATTTTAGAAAACGCACAGATTGAGCAGTGGTGGGCGCCACATCAGGAAATAGGGACCTCCCTGAATGCGACCACCAGCCAATGGTGTCCTGAGACATGCCCCACTCGCCAGGAGTATCTGGGGGCTCCTGCTCCAGGTGGGAGAGGCCAGGCACCCTCTGGCTCCAGACTGCCTGCGTCACTGAGTGTGTATGTGATTTCTAACACAGGTAGCAAGCAGCCAGGGCTCCTGCGCCATTAGCTAAGAGTGCCCACAGTCCCCCCCCTTTTTTTAAATTTATGGACACTCAAAACGAAATGCAGGGTGGGGCCCAAATGGTGTGCAAAGACATTAGCTAGATGGCATCCAGGCAAGCTGGATAAACTCAACCAACTTAGCTAAAGCAAACATGGGTCCTGCTGCTGTGGAAATGAGCTTGGTGGGCTAAAGAGGACTATGGGCTAGGTAGGTTTCAGATGGGATTGGGGTAAATGGGAATCACAGCCCCCATGTCCTCCCTAGCATGCTTTGAGAGAAGACAATAGGGTTGCAGTTCCTCTGATTGTATTGTTCATAATCATATCATGGTCACCCCCTTGGGAAGTCAAGTTTATTACTCAGGGCCTCCACAGTTCCTGTTTCTTCTGGTTCCCATGCTGGGGTAGACATAGAATGAGGTAGCTTTGAGGAGAGTGTGGAGGCAGCATCTGTGGCATCCATATCTGGCAGAGCAGTCATCCAGGGCGGTTTTTCTGGATAGGTCAGTGTCCTAGGCCGTACTGGTGGGATTGCAAAGGTGGAGGCAGGACTCAGGTCAGCTGGCTGCGGCTGGCAGTGGTGTCACTGAGAGGCCATTTCGTGGGGGTAGGAACTTGAAGATTGCCTGCTCCTGAAACTTGAGAGTTAGCAGTTATGCGAAGAAGGGGAATCATGTGCTGTCCCAGTGCGGAAGGGTTCGGGGCCTATCCCAGAAGTGGCCTTACTTTATGTTACAAACCATAGCCACAGCTTCTGACCAGGTGGCAGGCGCCATCTCAGCCAGGTGTGCTACTAAGACCAGGAGGTGTGCACTGGGCCATGAGTTAGGCCTCCTTTTCCACAGCATAGGTTTCCATTTCCCTAATGTGACATGCTCCACATCTCCCCCTTTTTTGTTTCATTAGCAGGTGCTTGCCTTACTCAAGAGTGTGCCTGTCTTAGGTTGTCTCCCTCTAGGGATCTTACCCGTCATTGACTACCACTCTAGCACTTTAGGCAATTCACCTGTAGGGTTGGCAGACCAAAATGGAGATTTTAAGTAGGGGAGATGGTCAATGTCTGCAAAGGAAACCCTCTATCCTCTGGTCTACACCTGTACATCCTGGTAATGGCCGGGGCCAACCTCATGGGGTTCCCAGTCAGTGTCTCATTATAATGGCACACATGAGTCAAACCCTCACTCCATTGTTAACAGAAGGGCCTGCCCCTCTCAGGTGTTAGTGATCAGGTCCTTCTACAGGACAAGGGGCAGGGGGATTGGGCGAGGTAGCATGGTGCCCCAATGCTTATAAGCAGGAGAAAATCCTTTAGAATCAAAATTTTAAAAGTTCAATGTAAATAGAGCATCAGCGAGCTTATATTGAGGCATCATGCCTTAGGTACTTTTTATTTGTTTGTTAAGGGGTCCTAGAGGCAAGAGTGAGCTAGCTAAAGTCCCAGGAGTGGAATCTGGGTGACAATTCATCTTCTGTAACTTCTTCAAGCTGTCTCAGGAGCATTGTCTCTATTCTTGGCCAGGGACTCTAAAAGCTTAGCCTGTTTTAGAGACTGATAGGCACACAGCCTCAGGTTCACAAGCTTCTTTACTGAATTTGTGGCTAGTGTCAACCCAAAATCTGCTCAGTTAGGGCTTTGAGCAAAATTATGATTGTAAACTACCCATTTATTTTGACAACCTTAAGTTTTAACCACCCACTATTATACTGACAAGTTCCTGCCCAGTAGACACAGGCATTAGTAAGGCATGTTTACAAACTATTTTATGACCTCCTGGCTCTGATAATTTTGGATGGCCAAGCACAAGTGACTCTAGGATCTGGCACCATCTCTCACACAGGGATAAATGTCCCATCAACATTTCACTTGGTTGGTTGCTGGACTTGAACTCAGGGCCTGGGCACTGTCCCTAAGCTCTCCAGCTCAAGGCTAGCACTCTGCCACTTTGATCTCCAAAGCAAGTCTGCCTCACCAGCACTCTGCTGACAGATTAGAGATCACAGTCTCAATGGGGACTTTGCCCTGCCTGGGCAAACTGCAGTTTTCAGATCAAGTAGTCCTAAAAAGGCCACTTTACTCCAATTAAAGCAGCAAGGTGGTCAACACAGAAGTAGCCTCCAAGCATGATTTTACCTGGAACTTGGTAAGAGCCAAAATTACATCTGAATAAGGATCTGCTGTTCTTTTCTGTGGGCCTGCTGGAAACTTACAAACTTACAAAGGTGAATTGAAATAGCAATTAAACAATCATTTTGTTAGCCCTAATTTTCTTCTTTACTCTTTTCAGAAACAAACATTTAGGATAACCTCACTTCCAAATTTTGTCCAGAAACCCAGCTCTAATTTTCTTTAAAACTGTAATACTTAGCTCTTTAGTTAAACATTTCTCTTAAAACCCTTTTTCCCCAATTTAATACATTTTAGGGGGCAAGTTTAAGAAATACTAATCACATCACCCACTTTATCATCAGATTTCCAATGTGAGTCTGCAAGGAAGAGACAGGATGAAGCCCTTTCCTTTCTAAAAAACAGACAGGCAAAGTTTTTGAAACTGATAAATTCACATTTAAATTTCTGATATTTATCTCCAAATTTAAATTCAAGGAAATAAATTCTGAGTTCCCTGGAGCCTTTTTGCTAAACAGAATACAATGTTTATAAAGTAAACAGCTCTATGTATTACAATACTAGATTTTAAAGTAGTTCCTCTTTAAAACAATACAATAATTCCTTGAGGCATTTGACCTTGCTTAGAGTTTAGACTTAGATTTAACCAACTACCCCTTTTTTTGTATGTTAGTTTCAAGTATAATCCTGTATACTTGTATACAAGTATAATCTTGAACGTGTTCGCTCACACATTCACACACATTCACACTCAAACATCTTAAAGTGCACAAAATTGATATTGACCGTACATTTTCCAAAGTTTTCAAGAGATTCAAATAGATAACAAAGATGCACATGCACACACACAAAAACCACAAGGATCCATATTTAGGACTGGTTACCAGTTTCAAAGACAAAACCGGACAAGAAAAAAATACCAAAGGAAAAACATGCAACATGGACAAGACAGAGAAGCAGAGACTTTTAGGTAACCCCCAAACTTCTGAGGCATGCGTGGCCTTAAACTATCAGTGACAGAAAGACAATGGGGCCCTGAATTCAGGAGGCACCTCCCCAATGGAGAGCTCCATTCACTGGTACCCGGCCAGCAGAGGGCATTCTCAAGTGAAAGGGAAAGCGAAACAACAAGAAAATTGGGCTCAGTCAGATACACTTAACACAAAAATATGAACTCAGATGAATATTCTCAACAAACAGCTTACTTGGATTTAGACATGCGTTGCCGGTGGGTCTCAAACACACACGTCTTCTCAGACATGCCCTGTTATCGACAAGAACTCAGAAGGGAGTCAAGGCATCCCTTGACCACCCAGGCCTTAGAGAGCTTGCTGTGTCCAGCTTTTCCTCTCTGTTTTAGGCCCACAGGGCACTTTCTAGAAAAAATACAGACATACAGAGGGGTCAATTGACTTCTACTTACCTCCAGAGGCCTTTGCTTTTAACCTGGGCATCTTTTCCAAAAAGGGCTGTAATAGGAGGGGCGGTAAAGGAAGGCCACTGTTTATAGAAAAAAGCAATCCTTTATGTCAATAGCACAAATAACAAATTATTTGGAATTGATGAAAGACTTGTGAGCCCTGGTTGGGTGGCCCCCATGGGCATATTTACTGCAGGGAGATCATGAAGAAACCGATATTTGAAACCTGTATTTGCCTGACCTTTATGATAACAAAAATGGGGAATTCTGAAGCTGTTCTGGTATTAATTTTAGTAGCTCCAATTGCTTTCCAGCCAATAGGCTGCTGCTTCACCCATACAGGTTCATGTGATTTCCAAGTTAGGGGAAAAATGGAAACCATGGGAGACTGTGGCCCCTAGAGTTGGGGGAGCAGTTTTATGACAATTTTTCATAGATAATGCATTCATCATAGAATGCCACAACATCCATATATTGTAAAATGTTTCTCCCAAGAGATTATTGGGCAGGTCCTCTAAAACCAGCGGCTGAACGGTTCTCGCCAGGGCAGAGGGCGTGCCAGTGAGAAGATGCTGCAAGGCCGCCTAAACCCTGGCGCCTGGGCCTGCAGCGGAGTTTCTAGGAAGCAGAAACTTCCTGCTTCCTAAGGCAAGTTCTTTTAGCTCCAATATCTATTAAGGCCTGGGAGGAGATCTGAATTCCATGGAGGCACTGGTGTTGCCCCTGACCTCAGCTTCATCATAAAAGGCAGATTTTTTTTTTAATAAGGGGAGTGCAGGCCATTTTCAGAAACTGCCTTCTGATATTGAAGTGGTTCTAGGCTGTGTGGTTCCCAGATCCACCAGGGTGGATTGCTGTTTGAGGGTAAAGGAAGCCTGGGGAGTAACAATTACCAGAACACTTCCAGAAGGCCACATTGAGGGTTCAACTTGGCCTCAAGTAAAGGAAGCATGGGAGAGGATTACTGAGGGAAGGGCTCCCCACCCCAAGGAATTCCTGAGGAGGCTGAGGGGGGTAAGGGAACCTTCATGGAGGACCTGCCAGGATGCGGAGGAGATCTGCTTTCATTTTTGAGTTTGAGATCAATCAGAGATGGATACATTTGCTGGCCCCCTCCTTTATTTACAGGGACGGGTTGGCAAGAGTCAGTGGTCGGTCCCTTATCTACAGGTGTCACATCCATTGTGGATGAGGCCGCGCCTTTATTTACAGGGGCAGTGGAGCATTCTCCACGAGTGCTAGGAGAAAGGTGGCCAAACACCAGAGGCAACTCAGAATGGCGGCCATGATGGGGAGGAAATAGGAGACAAATTCTGACCCTGCTGGGCTACCCTTTCCCATGTGGACTCATCCCGCATCCTGCCTGCAATCCCCACAGGCAGAGAGACAGAACCGTTTCATAAAATTGCTCCAGCTTTCTATCAGAAAAGTGAAGGTGTCTGCTTTCCAAGATCCCTTTCCCTTGCTTGAAGAGGTCGACTTACCTGCTAGTCGTGCCCTGCGTCTGGACGCCAGTTGTTGGGGTCCATCTCGGATGTTTAGGATGGGGGATAAGATGGCAACGGAGCCCACAAATAATCCTGGGAACATAGACTCCAGAGACCAGGCTCTCGATGCAGATCTAACTTTATTTTAGAAAACGCGCTCGCTAAATACAGATTGAGTGGTGGGTGCCACATCAGGAGATAGGGAGCTCCCTGAATGCGACCAGCAGCCAATGGTATCCTGAGACATGCCCCACTCGCAGGGAGTATCTGGGGGTTCCTACTCCAGGTGGGAGGGGCCAGGCACCCTCTGGCTCCAGACTTCTTGCTTCACTGAGTGGGTGCCTATTGAAGCACAGGTGGCAAGCAGACGGGGCTCCTGCACCTCTAGCTAGGAGTCCCCACAGTGGTTCAAGTGGTAGAGCACTAGCTTTGAACAAAAAAGCTAAGATAGGGAGTTTAGCCTAGTGATAGGGTGCTTGACTAGGATGCAGGAACACCTTGTTTCAGTTCCTCGATACCACAAACATAGAAGAGCCAGAAGTGGTACTGTGGCTCAAGTGGTAGAGCGCTAGCCTTGAGGAAAGCCAAGGACAGTGCCCAGGCCCTGAGTTCAAGCCACAGGACTGGCAAAGACAAAAGCTAAGAGACATCACTGTGGCCTTGAATTCAATCTATAACACCAGCACGTACACATGCATACACACACATACACACATACAATATTAGTAATAATAGTGAATGAATTTCCAACTCAAGAAACATCTCAGAGACACACCTTCTTACACTTAGAAGATTTTTCTGTTTTCTTTTTCTTTTCATTTTTTTTATTTCTTTTTTTTTTTTTTCAGTTGTGGGGCTTTTAAACTCTGGGCCTGAGCGCTGTCTCTGAGCTGTTCAGCTCAAGGTTACCATCCTATCCCTTGAGCCACAGCACCAGTTCTGTTTTTTTAGTGGTTAACTGGAGATGAGAGACTCACAGTCGTTAGTTCTCAGGCTGGCTTTGAACCGTGACCCTCAGGTCTCAGCCTCCTGAGTAGCTAGGATTACCAGTGTGTCACTGTGCCTGGCTACTCAGAAGTTTTTCTAAGGAAATTTCATGATTCACTTGAATAATAAAACATTAATTTCTTGCATAGTAATGCATTGTCATATGTCATACAATGAGAGGCTGTGATACACTTCAGAAGACAGATGATTCATTTTCATTGCATTCTTATTGGAATTTGTATGTTGCTATGTTTCAGCTATAACTCAAAAATACTGGTACTTTTTTGGAGAGTTGCTCCTCTGTGAATTGTGAACTGGATGAATTATTCACATTGACTTCATGGGAAGTCTTTCCTTGGAAGACTGGGATTCAAGAAATATGATAGAAGGTTCACCAATCACATCTGCCATGCTTGAGCCTTTAGAGACTACAAGAAATGTACTCAGAGTAAGTGGTGCTCATGTGGCCACAGTGTCCCCAGTGCTTTAAAGGTTATGGAAATTATGGGATACCTTTGTATCTAGGTACCTGGCCTAACATGTTACTGACTCAGGACTCTATGCCAGAACCTGTGGTCCAAGGTGGCATTAATGCTTCCCAAAATTCCATAGGAGTGATGGGAAAACACATAGAGAGAAAAAAATTACTGGATCATTCTTTTTATTATTTCAGGAGTTCTGTTTCATAATGAGCAAATATGTATGCACTCCTGTTTTATGCTTTAATATAGTACCATGCTACTTGGTTAATGAGATTTACCTGTATTATTATTATTATTATTATTATTATTATTATTATTATCAAACCCCCTCATTTCACACTGTCTTTGACTTTAATGTACTATTACTTTTACTTACTTTTAACATTTTATTCTATCCTTCTAATTCCCATATCAAAATAACTTAAATATGTATACCCATTTCTTCACAAGCTGCGAGTAGAGTGAATTTTGTCTCATAATATGGGAGACAAGGGTTTCATTATGCTAAAGATTTGTGTTCTATGCCCTTTCCCCAGTAATATATTTCAGAGGAAATATCTTTACTCTTTATGAGCTTCAATCATTGAAATTCTATAGATTTGAATTATCTTCAAAGTCTGGTTATGCATCAAAAGATCTTTTTTCTTTTTCAAAATATGGTACCTAAGATGAAAAGCTGCTAGGGTGTTCATATACTTGCTTTGATGAGCAGCTTTTTACAGATGGAAGGGCATAAAAATGATGAGTTGTTATCTTGTAGCCTCAAACTTCACTCTCTGAACACATGAAATATTGATATTAAATCAAGCTGTAACTGGTTTTCCCCATATGAATCCTTCCAAGTTGTTGACCTCTGTTCTGTTGGTGTTTCATTCTAGGCAGAATTCCAGTGGTAGGATGGAGACTAGTGTGTGTGTGTGTGTGTGTGTGTGTGTGTGTGTGTGTGTGTGTGTGTTGTGTAGGAGGGGGATATGTGGGTGTCTGCAAAAGACAAATTGAAGCTGGATTAGCCCATTTGTGTATTTTTCAGTAAATTTAGAGATGGCAATGAAGGCTCTTAATATTCCTGAGTAATAAGTTATGAGAAAATATATTGTATATAAGATTCAAACTAGACAGAAAACTAAGGTTTTGTTCTGATATACAAATGTTTGATGGCTCTAACACTTATTTCTCATTCATCATTATTCCTTATTACCTATGGCTCTCTATGCATCTTTTTTCTCATATATTTTATTGTAATTAATAGATTACAGTTATATTCACCAGATAGAAGGTGCATTACTTCACCTCATCTTGTTTTCCCTCCTTCCCTTTTCTATTCCAAATAAACAAATTAATATATAATATACAAGATAACAAGGTAAGGCACTGTGACAATATGAGAATAACTTAGGGACAACAAAAGAGATGAGAAATAACATAGCACATTATGAACAACAATCACACATTATATAGCTCCTGCTTCCATATTCTGGAGGTCCTTTCACTTAGCCTCATCCTCTATGGCCTTATGTATCTAGGTTTTGAGCCATTGTAATCCTCTGCTAGGAGAGTCCTAGGTTTGTGCTAATTATTACAAATGAGGGAAACCATTGAGCCTATGTTCCTTTGAGTCTGGCTTATTTCACTTAATATGATTTTTTCCAAGTCTTTCCATGTCCTTATAAATTTGGCAATGTTGTTCTTTCTGATGGCAACATAGAATTCCATTGTGTATAAATACCATATCCTGTTGATCCAGTCATCTACCGAGGGGCATCTGGATTGGTTCCATATCTTTGCTATGGTAAATAGTGCTGCAATGAACATGGTTGTGCTAGTGGGCTTAGTATGTCCTTGTTTCTGGACAATTAGGTAACTAACTGCCAAGTAGTGGAATTGCTGGGTCATAGGGGAGCTCTGTTTTTAGTCAATACTCTACAAAATCAGTGGAGTTTCTCTAGTAACATACTATAGAAATGATCCTTGAAAGTATAGTCTTTCTCTATGCTACTTTGATCTTGTGATTTTACCAACTACAACATAGAGTTTCTGATACTGAAATACTCCTCTGCACCAACATATACAAGGGAAAAGGGCATAGGAAGAGCGTGGGAAGGTTTTAGATAATTAGCTTAAAAATTCTGCATGTCGAAGGAAGAACAGTACAAGAGGAATTTCAATACCAAACTTTAGAATCTATTATAGAGCTATAGTGACCAAAACAGCTTGGTATTGGCACAAGAACAGGCCTAAGGACACATGGAATAGAACTGAGGACCCAGACATTAACCCACAGACTTCTGGTCACCTAATCTTTGATAAGGGAACCAAAAAAATAGAATAGAAGAAAGACAGCCTTTTCAACAAATGTTGCTGGCAGAACTGGTTAAGCACCTGGTTAAGAAAATTAAAGTTGGATCCTTCTTTGTCACCCTGCACTAGAATTAACTCCAAATGGATCAAAGACCTTGAAGTAAAAGTCGATACACTGCAAACTTTACAAGAAGGAATTGGAGATACTCTAGGTCTCCTTGGCACAGGTCAAAACTTTCTTAATAAGGACAAAGAAACACTACAAATCAGAGAAAAGCTGGATAAGTGGGACTTCATTAAACTGCAAAGCTTCTGTATGGCAAAGGACATAGCTAGCAAATTAACTAGAAAACCTACAGAGTGGGAGAAGTTCGTCACCAACCAAACAACAGACAAAGGCCTCATATCTAAAATATATCAACAATTCAAAAAATTGAATCGCTCTAAAACTAATCTCCAAAGAAACAACCATCCCATTAAAAGATGGACCAAAGACTTAAAGAGAGTCTTCTCTGAAGAAGAAATAAGAATGGCCTATAGACACATGAAGAAATGCTTGACATCTCTGGTCATGAAAGAAATGCAAATTAAAACAACTCTAAGATTCCATCTCACTCCAGTCAGAATGGCCAGCATCAAGAAATCTAATTACAACAGATGTTGGAGGGGATGTGGACAGGAGGGATCATTACTACACTGTTGGTGGGCATGCAAACTTGTCCAACCACTATGGAAAACAGTATGGAAGTCCCTTAAAAGACTAAACATAGAGCTCCCCTATGACCCAGCAATTTCACTACTTGGCATTTACCCAATCGTCCAGAAACAAGGACATACTAAATCCACTAGCACAACCAGGTTCACTGCAGCACTATTTACCATAGCAAAAATATGGAACCAACCTAGATGTCCCTCAGTTGATGAATGGATCAACAAGATGTGGTATTTATACACAATGGAATTCTATACTGCTGTCAGAAAGAACAATATTGCCACATTTGTTAGGAAATGGAAAGATGTAGAAAAAATCATATTAAGTGAAGTAAGCTAGACTCAAAGGCACATAGGCTCAATGGTTTCTGTCATAATCAGTAGAAACTTTGGGCTCTCCTAGCAGAGATTCACAATAGATCAAAATCTAGATACATAAGGCCATATAGCATGATGCTAAATGAAAGGACCTCCAGGATATAGAAACAAAAACCATATAATGAGTGATTGTTGTCCTTAATGTACTATGTTATCTCTCATCTCTTTTACTGTCCCTTGGTTATCTCATATTATTACAATATTTTACCTTGTTATCTGACATATTTTATATATGCTTAATTGGTTATTTGAAATAGGAGAGGGAAGGGGGGAAATCAAGTTGGGGGGGAGAAGGAAATGGGGGCCATGACATGAGAAAGGGTATCAACATGTGTGAAGTAATGTACCTTCTATCTGGTGAATATAATGTAATCCTTCTATTAATTACAATAAAAATATATGAAAAAATTCTGCATGTCGAAAAACAAAAAATGAAGGAAACAAAGGGCAAAATCCTGGTCTTTGGGGCTTCAAGTCTAAAAGCAGATTACAGCTGAAATGATATCCCACTTTGTGACAAGCAGAGTCTCCTCGGAGGGGACATAGAAATGGGAAATCCAGGAACCCTTTCGCCCACCAAACCTGGCTCCCAGTATTATCAGTATTCTAGCAATAACCCCCACGGAGGCCTGTTCCCAGTTGTGCCATAGAAGTACAGACAAAGAAAGTTTGAAAAGTTCCTCCAGGTTTACCATCTTCAGTCTACACTCCTTCAGCAAGCAGTGCCGACTACAACAGGGACTCATCAGGCTACCCATCCTCCAAACCAGCAGCCAGCACTTTCCCTAGCTCCTTCTTCATGCAGGATGGCCATCACAGCAGTGACCCTTGGAGCTCCTCCAGTGGGATGAATCAGCCTGGCTACGGGGGAATGTTGGGCAATTCTTCTCACATTCCGCAGTCTAGAAACTACTGTAGCCTGCATCCACACGAACGTTTGAGCTGTCCATCACACTCCTCAGCAGACATCAATTCCAGTCTTCCACTGATGTCCATTTTCCATCACAGTGGCACAAACCATTACAGCACCGCTTCCTGCATACCTCCTGCCAACGGGACAGACAGTATAATGGCAAACAGAGAAAGTGGGGCAGCAGGCAGCTCCCAGAGTGGAGATGCTCTGGGGAAAGCACTTGCCTCGATCTATTCTCCAGATCACACTAACAACAGCTTCTCATCAAACCCTTCAACTCCTGTTTTCTCTCCTCATTCTCTCTCAGCAGGCCCAGCTGTTTGGTCCAGAAACGGAGGGCAGGCCTCGTCTTCCCCCAATTATGAAGGACCCTTGCATTCTTTGCAAAGCCGAATTGAAGATCGTTTAGAAAGACTGGATGATGCGATTCATGTTCTCCGAAATCACGCAGTGGGCCCGTTCACAGCAGCTCCTGGAGGTCACGGAGATATGCATGGACCTTCTTATAGTGGAGCAATGGGTGGTCTGGGCTCAGGGTATGAAACTGGCCTTCTTTCAGCCAACAGACATTCATTCATAGTTGGGGCCCATCGTGAAGATGGCATAGCCCTGAGAGGCAGCCATTCTCTTCTGCCAAACCAGGTTCCAGTTCCACAGCTTCCTGTCCAGTCTGCAACTTTCCCTGACTTGAACGCACCCCAGAACCCTTACCAAGGCATGCCACCAGGACTGCAGGGGCAGAGTGTGTCCTCGGGTAGCTCTGAAATCAAGCCTGATGATGAGGGCGATGAAAACCTGCAGGATGCAAAATCATCCGAGGACAAGGAATTAGATGACGACAAGAAGGATATCAAATCAATTACTAGGTCAAGATCTAGCACTAACGAAGATGACTGCAGAGCAGAAGGCTCAACAAGAGAAGGAGCAGAGGATGGCCAACAACGCCCGAGAGTGCCTGCGAGTCCGCGACATCAACGAGGCTTTCAAGGAGCTTGGCCGCATGGTGCAGCTCCACCTTAAGAGTAACAAGCCTCAGACCAAGCTTCTGCTCCTGCACCAGGCCATGGCTGTCATCCTTAGCCTGGAGCAGCAAGTCCGAGAAAGGAATCTGAACCCGAAAGCTCCATGTCTGAAAAGAAGGGAGGAAGAGGAGGTGTCTTCTGAGCTTCCCCCACTTTCCTTGGCTGGCCCATGTCTCGGAATGGGGCAGATGTGAAATGGTCCAAGTTGCCATTGCTTCATTCAATCAAGAGACCACTTCCTTAACAGGTGCATTAACTTAAACCCACATAAACACTTCTCTTGAACCCCCCTTTTTTGTAATATAAGACAAGTCTGAATTGCGACGCAAGAGGTTTCAGCATTCACAATTATCAAAAAACAGAAAAACAAAACAAAAAAAAAAAAGAAAGAAAAAGTGCAACTGGAGGGACGACTTGCTTTAACATATCAATGTACAAAGCAGGATGTACAGGCTGAGACGCAGCCCAGAGACTGAGTGGCAATCTTCTCACCCTATGGAACATTGCATTTGTGCCTAAACTTCTTTTGGAGAAAATATATATAATTAATTTGTAAGTCTGAAAAAAATATTTAATTTTTAAAAATTGTAAACTTGCAATAATGAAAAAAAAGTGTACTTCTGAAGAAAACTCCATGAACATTTCTGTTGGTATTCAAGTCAACTACTGAAATTAAAAGAGGGGAGCTCAGCTACCCTAGCTACAAAACCAGCAAACATCCTGAAAACAAAATGATGACCTTAGCCATTCCTTAGGGTAGGAGGAACAGATGGATCTTATAGACCTATGACAAATATATGTATAAATATACATTAAAAAATTAGTGACTATGGTATAACAAAATGTTGCATGTCATTTCTACTCAAAAGATCCATTGGCTAGAACTCAGTCAGCTGGCTACATGTAAGTAGATGACAGTCTAGGATATGTCTAACTTCTTAAAACAGAAAGCTAATGTCATGTTGCTTATTTATCAATCTTTGTTACAGGTAGCCTCCTTTCAATGAGAGCATCTTCAAAATTTTTCTTCAGAGATAATTCTACTAGATTACAAAGTAGGTAGGTCATTCGTGTAAAGGGGTCATTCCATAAAAGACAAATCAAAGTTACAAACAAATACAATTATTTTCAACATCATGAATATGTAGTCTGAGCTTTCAGATTCTTTTTTTATCAGTATAAAATAAAGATTTTATTTCCTAGTACAAATATATCACATGATTTCCTTACGCCTAAAACATTGAAACAAAATCCTTTTTTCCATATATTTTTATTGCAATTAATAGAAGGGTTACATTATATTCACCAGATAAAAGGTGCATTACTTTACATACATTGATACCTTTTCTCATGACTTAGTCCCCATATCTCTCCCCCCACTCCCATCCCTCATCTTGTTTTCCCCCCTTCCCTATCAGATTTCAAATAACCAAATATGCTTTCAGTTTCTATCATTATCTTACCATTGTGTTCAGAAGCAAGTTCATAAGGGGAGCTATATATACCAGGAAAGACATTGGGCCACCTCTTCAAATTGGGCCAACTCTTTCATTTTCCTCATCTGTACAACAGTACTTTTATCTGAATTATCAATTATGGAATTCAAGTGGAAGGGTCTCTGGCAAAGGATTCCATTTAGTACTTGTCTATTGTTAATACTCAATAAATATTAATTAATATCCATTGACTGGTTTTGTATCCATTGACATTGTATCCATTTAGTATTCATTGACATTGCTTTGTATCCATTTAGTATTCATTGATATTGATTTGTTCATTGTATTTTCTCTCTTGTTGCTGATACCTAAATTGAATTCCTTTATTTTGAATTCAAATCTTTTGATTTGGTTCTTGTAGCACAGTTGCCAAAAACTGGAGTCCTTTATTTTGGGTTTTTTTTTTCAGGTACTAATAGAACTACGATAGTGCATTGATTCAAATTTTCCTTATCTTTCTGCTCTGTGGCCTTGGACATTATTTCCAATTTCTTTTCTAGTGTATTTTAAGCTATTTCCTTATTTCTCCATTTCATTGTGTTATTTTAATTTAACCCTTAAGTAGTTAAACAAATGTGTTTCAATTCAACATGTTAGCTTATGAGTACAATGCATCTTGATCTTTTCCAATTTCTCTCAGAGAATATAGTTCAAAACCCATAGATTAGTGCAAACCTCGAAATACTACTCAGCAAGTAAATCAAAGCACAGGTCTCCTGAAGCTATTATACTTTATAAAGACCTAGGACAGCAGCTTGTCAATACTTTTCATTTAAACTTTGCAACAACTTCTGAGGCTAATGTTTAAGAAAACTGAACTTTGGGGAATTTAAGTAAGTGTCCAATTTCACATGAATAGGAAACCACAGATCGAGATCTTTAAGTCTTAAGAGCCCAAACAAACACTGAAGGATCTACCTCCCACTGGCTTCACTGGGTCTAGTCCAGACTTTGTTTCTTAATAACTGGTAGAACAGCTATGGAGTCCCAGAGACGCTGAGAAGGATGAAGAGGAAGTGAGATAGATTTCTGGAGTATCCTTTACAAAAAGGCTTCAGTATCTGTAACAAGTTTACTACTGTACTTTCCAGTGACTTATGAAAAGCTAACCTATATTTTGTATTCACTTTAATGATTGTCATCAATTGCCCAAAGGTGTAAATTGTACACCTTTAGGAATGTTTATGTTTGCAAGGCCTAAGGCATAATTTAAATGAAGAGTTCACTCATTGGCTCCCAAAAGGCCTAGCCACCAACTTGTTTCCTAAGACTATCTTTTGCAACTAAATTCTATATGTATGTTATATAGTCATATTTAAAACTTTGCATTTCAAAGTTAAGCAAAGATACAACTGATGATACAGTATCCATATCTTATTCTTTATTTTTTAAAAATGAGATGATGAAATGATGGCACAGATCAAGACACACTGCATACATGAACTCTTTTGTTAGCTGGCAAAAATTCAATACATAACCTAAAATTAAGATAAGTAAGTAAAAAAGTGATTTGGGACGGGTGGGTGAGAATGTTGAAAGGGTGACATTGATCAAGATGCACTGTATTTATAAAATGCTTTGGTGAATGGCAACACCTTTGTGCAACTACTTAAAGGAGGAAAAAAGTATTCAAGAAAAGAAGCAAAAATCAAAGTTAATCAAAAGTCAATAAGTCAATACTTTGAAGTATTTTAGCAAACTGAGATGCCAACATTTTTAGGCTGATATCCACTCAAAGACTCCTATGTAGAATCTCATATAGGATCTTATCCAGAAGCTTATCTTTTTATATGGTTTCTTGCATTCATTTATTGGTGTTAAAATCATGGAAAATCAAAAAAGTTTTCTGTTTATTCTTTACAGAAACCAATACCTAATACCATTTTCCAAACATGAAGTTTTCATGACAAAAGAATTTGGATTAAGTTTTTTTTAATCATATGATAAGTCCAGTGCTAGTGGCTCACACCTGTAATCTTAACTACTTGGGATGCTGAGATGAGAAGATTGAACTTAAGCTAGCTTGGATTGGAAGTCTGCAAAGTCTCTTATTTTAGTCTAGTAAGTCTCTTATCTCAAGCTAAGCAGAAAAAAAAAAGTTTAGTTCTGCCTTAAATTCTTGAGCCATTCTTGAACAAAAAATAACAAAAAAACAAAAAACAAAAAACAAAAAAACTAACATATAACACCTAGGCCTTGAGTTCAAGGTCTAGTACACTTTTACTCTCACTTTCTCTCTCTCTCTCTCTCTCTCTCTCTCTCTCTCTCTCTCTCTCTCTCTCTCTCTCTCTCTCTCTCACACACACACACACACACACACACACACACACATTACACACATCCAATAAATTAAATATATATCTTAATGGAAGCCTAAGGTAAGAGGATCATGAATTCAAGATCAACCAAACTACTTAATGATAACCTGTTTATTTAAAAATCATACAGCTAACCTTTGGTTTTCCATCCATTAAGGACATTTTTTGAATACGTATTAGAAGATATCATAACAAAAGAAACAAATAAAACATATTGTGTCTCCTCACTGAGGCAGAGATGGAGACAATATAGACAGCTAAGAATATTAACCAAAATATTTATTAAGGAATTACTAACAAATAATAAGTCTTTTCTTAGAATGGTAGCTTAAAGATGTGCCCTTGCAGATTATGCATCTATAGTGTCATTAAATAAAATAGAAGAATTAAAGAATAATCTAGTAACTGAATTTTAATATTTAAGGTGAATGAAAATGAGTAAATTAATACAATACTAAAGTACACATATTAAAGAGAAAAACACTATTGATGAAAATTATTCTCTTTTGTAATAGTGTCACTTATAGTAGAATCACTTTGGTTTGGCAGAATTGGGGGAGGGGAATCTACTAAATAACTGTTTTTGAAAGCATATTGTTACTTAGTGAGAAGCGATAACCTAGTGTGTAATCTCACTGTTTCCAAAACACCCTCTAGAGAAGGATTTTTTTTTAATTTTTTTGTACTTGTCCTGAGGCTCGAATCTGGGCCTGGGCACTGTCCCTGAACTTTTGTGCTCTAGGCTAGTGCTCTATTATTTAAGCCATAGCTCACTTTCAGCTTTATATGGCTAATAGAAATATGAGTCTGATGTATTTTCCTGCCTTGACTTGCTTTGAACTACAATCCTTAGTTCTCAGCCTTCTTCTTATTTTTGTTTTTGCCAGTCCTGGGGCTTGAACTCAGGGATTGTGTGGTATCTTTCACTTGGTTTTCCTCTGTAGACTAGGTCTAAAACACTCCTTTTCTATGGAAGAATGTACTCATAATTTTCAATGAACATATATGAAAATAGAACTAGAAAAATTGAGGGGATGGGCTGGAAGAGTGGCCTAGTGGTAGAGTGGCCTGTCTAGCATGCATGAAGACCTTTCTCACCAGGTACTAGTGTCTGAAGCATGTAATATTAGCTACTCAGAAGTCTAGAAACTATGGTCAGGACTTTGGTCTACTGGTAGAGTGCTTGCCTAGCATGCACAAAGCCATGGGGTCAATTCTATGTGTACCACACACATAGAAAAAAGCCAGAAGTGATGCTGTGGCTCAAGTGGTCAAGCTCTAGCCTTGAGAAAGCCCAAGGATAGTGCCCAGGACCTGAGTTCAAGGCCCAGGACTGGCATAACAAAACAGAAAAACAAAAACCTCAAAACAAACAAAAAAGTAGTTATCAAGTAAAATCATATAGTATACTCATGATCAAAGATCTTTTTAAAACATGATGGCACCAACTATTGATGAAAAGCCATGTGCCTTGATTCTATAGTTAATTGTTACTTTACATGTAAAGTGATCAGAAAAAAAAGTGTGCGGTGAAAAAAACAGATTGGACCTGGAGTCCATAAACAACCTTTCCTGCTTCTCAGCTGTATGACCTTGAGCACATCTCTTAGTCTTGTGTGCACTCATTTTATATGATCTGGAGCACATTTCACTGCAGAGGGCATCTTGCTGTCAATCATTGTGATCTCAAGCTTCTGCCAGGCAACAGCTTGGAGCTATGGCTGACTGTGGTGGGTGAATGAGCAAAATGGGTGGTCACACAAAAAGAGAGACCCAGAGGGACAACTGTGCTGGATGACGTCTTTGAAAGACTTTAGAAAAGACAGCTCATGCATTTCTAGAGTAATAAACTGTCACACTAAGCCAATGATCTCATTTTAGTGATATTTGTTACTGAAAGAAATATGGATAGTAACTTGTCTGAACAACATTCCATTATGCCCTACTAAGCAATATCAAATCAGCCCATTACTCTAATATTTTATGTTCATTTAAAATGTTAATAAACAAAAATAGACCCCTTAGTCCTTACCAAGCAAATGAAAAATAGTTTTATCTATTAAAGCTAAACTATTTCCCCATTTTTGTCTTGAAGTACTATATAGTGCTTGCAGGATTATTTTTATTTTGTATGTTCACTGTAGTGTTCAACATTTTAATTGCTACTTCCTCAATAAAATTATTGGAAATCTTCCATCTTGCCATTAGCACTTGCAAAATAACTGTTAACAATATGTTATCCAGACACAGAAACTTTATAATTAAAGTTGGACTAGTCTTCAAAGTCTAGTGACTAAAATATATCCTATAAAAATTACTGGATTTCATTCAATACTGTTCTGCTGTTTTAAAGTTCAGTAAATGTGTTGAGGGGGATGATATTTGGCAAACTAAGTTAGGCAGTCTGGCAGGAAGACCTGAGAGGCCAGAGGGTTTGGTTTCTGCTGCATGGTAAATGTACGAAAGCCTCCAAAAGTTTCAGCACAAAATCCTGAAAGGCTGCAGGAGACCTGACCAAATGTAGCTCCCAGTGGGATTCTGAACAGTCATTCGGGGCCATATTCCCACCTTGTCAGTTGATGAGGTGCTGGGGCAGGTTCCATTTAGACAATAAAACACAACAGGCCATGTATATATCTGGGTGATTATAGCATAACTCAGATTATGTTGTAAGTTATGAGGCTGAAGGCCAAGTGCCTTAACTCCAGGAGAAGTGCAATATTGGCCCAGAAATGCACTGCCTGAAGTGTCTTATTGCTGTCAAGAAATGGAATTTCTACAGTACATTAAGAAAAGGAAAACACTTAGCACAGTGGATTTAAAATAACCATGGCTATGACATCACTGACAGCTAATCAAAACTCTAATTGCAACCAGAGTTCTGAGGCTATTGTATAAAAGGTCTGAACAGATACAGGCATGGGCACAAAGAACAATACCTATGTCATGAGAAGAATTTCAGTAGCACAGAACCTGAATAGCAATGCAAAGCACACTAGAAGACACCTGATCATCTCCTTAGTAATTAGTTTTTACCTTGCAGTTAACTCACCTTGAACAATTAGACCAATAAAATACAGTATAAACTCTTTTTGGATATTGTTTCTGCTTCATTTGCTGATTTTGTTCTCATAATTAAATATTCCTTAAAATAATTTAGCGATGAGGCTAGCATATGCAGAAAACAAAATATCTAGTTTGGATGTCTTAGGAGAGATGAAAGGTAATGATGTGTTGAAAAGAATTCAAGGGTCACTTATTGCTTATGATCCATACAAGGAATTTCCAGTGATATTAAGTTGAAGTTGTCCAAAATGATTGAAGTCTGTATGTGGTCATAGAATGCAGTTCAAATTTTACATCTGAATCTGCCTAATACCACAAAGTGGAACGTGCACTTTAAGCTTCACCAAATAGTTTCAATAAATCTAGCCATGCCAAAGCACACACGGAGAAAATATGTTCAGAGGGTGGCAAAGGGAGGTATGTAACACCATCGTAAGTGAAAGCAAAAAGAGAACTTGTCTCAAGTGTCAGAGGAATTGGGTCTAATGATTTTCTGGGTCACCATGAATAAATATTTAATTTTTAAGGGGTTTCATTTCCCTCTGGCAAGCTCCCCCAGACTCTGGTTTTCAGGCATTAGTTCTCAGAGAACAAATGAAGCTACTTTGGATCATTTCTTGAGGGTTTACCTGCAATTCCATAAAGAGAGAAGATACCACCAGAGATGTCAGCCTTTGGCAAATTATGGCATTTGGAAGGGAAAGCCATGTAAGAACCCTACTGTCAATTGGAGTGGCAACTTTCCAGGTTCTTAAGGGAAGTGGGAGTTTAATTCATCATAGAACTCCGGACCAGTGCTGGAACAATGCCCCCTTTCTCAATTAGTGAACATTTTAACCTATATAATATAGTCATAAGTAATAATTATGCTATACCTGTGAAAGAGTAGTTCTAATAGCCTCATTTATAGGTATTTCTAATAATCTCCATATATTTTAATATCTTTATGTATATAAAGATATATACATGGGGGCCGGGAGTTTGGCCTAGTGGTTAAAGTGCTTGCCTAGCATGCATGAAGACCCGGGTTCGATTCCTCGGTACCACATACATAGAAAAAAAGCCAGAAGTGGTGCTGAGGCTCAAGTGGTAGAGCTCTAGCCTTGAGAAAGTCCAAGGACAGTGCTCAGGCCCTGAGTTCAAGCCCAGGACTGGCAAAAAAATAAAAGATATATACATGGATATATATGATGTATAAGGCCATATGTGTACATATATTTCCAAGAATATTTATATTGTCTGGGATCTTTTGTAACATTAAAAACGTAAAATAAAATGAGCAAATATCCAGAACTGAATATATATAAAATTTCAATTTCTCTGGGCACTGCTGGCTCATGTCTATATTCGTAGCTACCCAGGGCACTGGAATCTCATTCCATTCCAGCCCAGATACAGAAATCTATGAGAATCTTATCTCCAATTAACTACTGAAAAGGCAGACGTGGAGCTGTGGGTCTGGTGGAGCTGCAATGGCAATTGTGAGCCATCACACTTGGCTTGAGATTCTTCACAATTATAATAACCCTTTCAACATACAATAAGACAAAAGACTGAATTCCAGAATCCATTCAGTTAGTAACTTAGGATTTAAAATATTGTCATAACCTCTAAGTTAGTTAATAAACTGAGAAAGAAATATTCCACTACTATTAAGAGAATGCTATGTCTTATACAAATGATAAGAGAGAGATATAAATTCAAGGGTCCAATCACCCAACACCTTACCCAGAGTCCTTGAGAATTTACATTCCCTCCTTCTTTTTTTTGCCAGTCCTGGGTCTTAGTCTCAGGGCCTGGACACTGTCCTTGGGCTTTTCTCAAGGCTAGCACTCTACCACTTGAGCCACAGCACCACTTCCGACTTTTCTGTATAAGTGGTACTGAGTAATTGAGCCCAGGGCTTCATGCTAGGCAAGCACTCTACCACTAGGCCATGCTCCCCGCCACATCCACCTTTTAAAAAACAAGAAACAAACATATGGCCTAGTGGTAGAGTGCTATATATATATATATATATATATATATATATATATATATATATGCCTGGTGTGGTGGCTCACGCCTGTAATCCTAGCTACTCAGGAGGCTGAGATCTGAGGATCCATGATTCAAATCCAGCCAGGGTACTAAGTTCTGTGAGACTCATATCTCAACCACTAGAAACCGGAAGTGGCACTGTGGCTCAAGGGGTAGGGTGGTAGCCTTGAGCTGAAGAGCTCAGGGACAATGCTCAGGCCCAGAGTTCAAGCTTCACAGAAAAAAAAATTATTATTGCAAAGGTGATACACAGAGGAGTTGTGGTTACATAAGTCATATAAGGAGTACATTTCATTTTGAACAATGTCATCTCTTTCCTCACCTTCTCCCAGTTTTTCCCTCCCTCTCTCCCACCCAATTTTTCCCTGCCATCCCCACCCATAAGTTGTGTAGTTCATTTTCAGCATAATGCCTAGTGAGTAGCACTGTTGCATTTGTTCACAATTGGTCCCACCATTTCTGTGCTTCCACCTTCCATCCCCACCCTCCAAAGACAGATATGAACAAATAAGATAAAAGGAAAAGGAAACAAAAATCTTGTTTCTATTTCCTAGAGTTTATTTTGGTAAATATTATTTTATATGATTAGATACACATAGCTATTGCACCTCTGTAATACTCTCCTAAGAATATCCTACTTTGGTTTCACTCTGTGTGAATGCCTAGAGACATGTATAATTTATCATGACCCAGTGTACTTTTTAATCTATTACCATCCAGATTGTTTACTTGTAAATTTATAGGCACATTCTAGTTACTACAAATGAGGGAAACCATGAAGCCTATGTTTCTTTGGATCTGGCTTATTTTCTTTCATATAAATGGTGGGAATGTGAACTTGTCCAACTACTTGTCCAAAGCAGTGTGAAGATTCCTTGAAAAACTAAATATAGAGCTTCCCTATGATCCAGCAATTGCACTCCTGGGCATTTATCCACTAGAACACAAATCCAGCCACTCGAAGCGAGTAGCATACAAACATATTCATTGCAACATCGTTTACTATAACCTAGGTATGGAATCAACCCAGATGTCCCTCAGTGGAAGAATGGATTGAGAAAATGTATTATATATACAGAACAGAATTCTACTAATCCATCAGAAATAATGCAGTTGTACCACTCATCAGGAAATGAAGAGACCTGGAAAAAAATTGTTTTAAGCGAAGTAAGCCAGACCCAAAGATACATCCTTTTTTGTTATACATCAGTGCAAAAGATAAGTGCAAGGCTGCTTTCAAAGTACATGCATCAAATACCTCTTTTAACAGTGTAATACTGTTTTTACTTGGAGATCATCCATCTAGAACATGGACAATGGTCTGTTAGTACTTGGCCAGTTTTCAGTATTTAAGCTAATAAATGGATTGAGTAAAATATGTCAACAAAAAAAATCCAGCTTTGCTATTTTACACATTCTTTTGGTAACACACTTGTTAGAAGTATTGCTGAGATGCTGGTTGAGTGGCTCTTAACAATGCCCTGACGATCCTTTCTCCCCAAAGTTTCTCCCTGTCCTCCTCTTCCCTAAACACATATTCATAGACAAAAGGGAAGCAAAGTACAGTATTCTGGTTTGTTTTTTTAAAAAATGAGCTTAGTACTACTCAGACACTGCCAGTGCAGAGGGAAGATAAAACTAGTTTTGCCTTCTGTATATTCAATCTAATATTTACATGGTACTTTCCACCTTCTAGCCAGTCACATTGCCTATCAATCAATGGGCAGGCATGTTTTGAGAGGAAACACTACATCAGCTTCAAGACACATGGTCAAACATAGTAAAGCCCCTTGGACCTGAAAACACTGACATTGGCTGTGAATAGTCACTGAGATCTCTAAACCATCAGCTTACAGCATTTCCTTACTTGAGGAAGAATGAGGAAGAGGATGATCAGAATGAGGGTGGAAAGATAGCCACATTCCTCTCATGCACTCTCTGGCGCACTACCCCCCCCGCCCGGCCCCTCCCCTCTCTCTCTCTCTTCTTCCTCCTCATCCTCCTCCTCAGCATTTCCTCTTTACCCAATTATCTATCAATTCTATATTTTAATTACATATGTTAGAAAACAGGAAGCAACTGGACAATTGTTCTACCAGGGAGTTCAAAGAAAGGCTGCTTGTTAAGTTATCCTGTGATAGTGACTTTAGAGATGAGAATAATAGAAGGCAGAAGTTGTGAGGTGGACAATGGAGACCCAGGAACTACTTGGAGGGGCATCAAATTGATGTAGACTATGAAACAACATATAGAGAAGTCTGCTGCTGCCTCAGGATTCCCTGGAATCTCTTTTGCCACTCACTTTTATCCACCCTGCAGTAGAGCAATAGGGAGATTCTGAGTCTACAGCACATCGAAGTGTGAGGATTAGGACACACAAGCCATTTATTTTACAAACAAAATACTGTGTAATCATTAAGAAGAATGTATCATATATCTTACTCTTAGCATTTATTTATTCTTAGTTATATTTTATTCTTCGAGTTATATCTTATTCTTAGAATTCACTTATTCTAAGAGTTAGCTTATTCTCTGAATGAGAAAGGCATTTTAATAGGAAATTGGAAAGAATTAATAGATCAGAATTACAGTTTGAAGAAGAAAGGAAGAGTCTAAAAGGGCCCACAAAGAGATCATTGAGTAGGAGCAGGAGTGATGGTAGCTCAAGTAATTGATTGCCTACCTAGCAAACACAAAGCTCTGAATTCAAACCTCAGATCATTGAAAGAGACAGAGAGACAGAGACAGTCAAGAACAGAGAGATAGAGACAGTCAAGAACAGAGACACAGAGAGAAACAGAGATACAATCCACTCTTGAGAGATTAAAGTGATACAACAATGATTTGAATATCCTTCACCCCCTAACATAATCTGTCTACATAGAATCATTTTTGGAAATAGAGTCTTTGTAGATGCAATCAAGATGAGCTTGTATTAGGTTACTGTGGGCCCTATAGTATCCTTATAAAAATAAGGAAATTTGAACACAGAGTGAGGTAGGCCACATGAAAGTAAAGGCATGTTATAATGTAACCCTTCTATTAATTACAATAAAAAATATAAAAAAAGAGGCAAGGCCTAATTGGAGGTTATTAAGTCAGTGAAGAAGCTGCCATCAGAAGGGCTTAAGATAGTTCACTGGGATATAGAAACAAAAGCCATATAATGAGTGATTGTTGTCCTTAATGTACTATGTTATCTTGCTGTTCCTTGGTTATCTCATATTGTTATAGTATCTCACTTTGTTATCTGATATATTGGATATATTTGTATTTGGTTATTTGAAATTGGATAGGGAAGGGGGGAAAACAAGATGGGGGTGGGGGTGAGGGGAGGGAAATGGGGACCAAGACTTTAGAAAGGGTATCAATGTATGTGAATTAGTGCACCTTCTATCTGGTGAATATAATGTAACCCTTCTATTAATTACAATAAAAAATATATGAAAAAAGTAAAGGCATGGGTTGTAGTTTTGCTGACACAAACCCAAAAACAAAGGTTACCAGCTATGAAAATGCAAAAAAAAAGGATCTCTCTTAAGAAACTTCAGAGAAAACACACAATCCCTGCTATAATCTTTATATGGGATTTAAATGTAATAAATCCCTCACATTTCTCACAACAGTTTGTGATGTTTGTTGTAGACTACAATAGTAGCACAGACACTAAGGGTACATCATTGACACTTAGGTTTGTTAATTGTACTCTTCTCTGCATGAGAGTCACACACATTAAATTTTCCCTTTCTTATTTCACTACTTCCAGAAAAGCATACACTTGGAGTTTTCTTCCTCTAGGGGAAATTGATAGGTACCATATTCTCTCTCCAGTTTCTTCCCTTTATCTTGTGAGGATAATTACATATTTGAAAAACAGCATATCAGACAATGAGTAGAGTATTATGAGTTATGCATAGAGATTAAAATCTGCAACCCAGCTTCACTAGGACCATTATCTCCTAAATGACCACATACATAAACCAATAGATCTAAGCCACGGTGAGGTCATGAGCATGATTATACAGATAATGTGAACAAATGGATGCATTATTTATCTAGAGCTATTGCTTTCTTTTCATTGCCATATATTATAATGCAAGAATTATATAGTATTTAGGATGAAATAGTCTTGCTTTTCTAAGCTGTAGTAATGCCTTTACATGTGCTTAAAGAAAATTTTCCTCTACCTCATGCTACTGATTAAGAATTCTCTCTCTAGATTATTTTAATTTGCATCAAGGGAAACATAAATTGGAAGAGCACTAATCTTTGGCTTATAAATATGTTTTGTGATAATGATCCAGACTATCCTTCAGTTTTATCAATCGCAGACATATTGGCAAAGGTAAATTACCCAGTAATAGACTCAGACTGCAGATATGGCCACAGATCTTGACTCCAGTGGAGATATTTATCCCTGAGTTCTTTTCTCTCATTAGTGAATACAATCACAATAATAATACAATATAATAATCACAATAATAACAGTACCAAGAATAAAAAATGATTTTATTTGTCTTTCTCTTTTATCTCTGTCTGTTTCTTTCTGCCTCTTTTTGTCTCTGTCTGTCTCTTTCTATCCAGTATTTAGAATTTGAATGCTAGTACTGGTTGCTAGACAAGCATTTAGCCCTTGAACCACCCACTTCTGCCTGATCTCTTTGTGGGCTTTTTTACATTCTTGTTTTCCACTTTATGAGACTTCATCTTTGATTGTATTTACTGAACCTTTCACATGCTCTAGGTACCATACCGAGAATTCTCTTATACTCTCTCACTTATCCTTCACAAAATTTCTATGATTTAGATGATATCATTACCTCTGTTTTAAAAATAAAAGAATTGGCCTGGGAATAAAGCTCAGTGTAAACTATTTGCTAGTATGTACAAGACTGTAGTTGATCCCCAGAAAAAAAATAATGATGAGATAAATACAGGAACAAATTTATAAATGAAAGATAATTGTACCAACTGGGATTTTTTTCTCACAGGGTATGATGGCAACTTCTAGAGAAAAATATAACCCAATGAAGAAACAATCTAATTTTATTGTTAAGTAACTAAGGTTCACACCTAGGTGTATCAGACTTCAGATGCCTAACTTTGTCTCTTACACTATATCATCTTCCTGATCTAATTTCTCAGTA
The DNA here is from genome assembly GCF_031878675.1 of Megascapheus bottae. Lineage (NCBI taxonomy): Eukaryota > Metazoa > Chordata > Mammalia > Rodentia > Geomyidae > Megascapheus > Megascapheus bottae. Next base: position 57,644,210 of record NC_143516.1, read on the forward strand.
TGACTGTTTAGTGTAACTTCTCATTGATCAGTCAATCAATTAGTCAATAACCTACTTGATGGTATGGAGCAGTTTGTTCTGTGATGCAGATGACCCAAAGTAGAAGCATGTTGTTCAGATGTGGTACTGCTGAGATTATCACTAAAAATGACCCTGCTATTGCATACTCTCTGGATCTCCCACAGGAAACACCCAGGCCATGATTTAAACACAGCAAGGCACTTAGGCATGGCCAACCTGGTAAGGTATGAGAGTCCCTCCAGTGGTGGTATTGGCTTGAGCATTATTAATCTGGATCACTTCAATAAGCACATTGTAGTCCAAGCCTTCTTCATTCCAACCTACTGTCTACAGATATCAACCTTGCTTTGAGGTGTGTGCCCTGTCCCTGCCTTTCTTACCAGATATCTCCGCCAATAAATCTCCTACAAGACTAATTCCACCCTGGCATCTGCTTCTCAATAGGAATAAATGAGTGCAAGTGATATTGGTTTAAATAAATGATAACACAAGATTGGCACGCATATGGTCCAAAGGCAAAAAGAATAGTCCCTGGAACAAGTGAGAGGTCATAATGCTAGAGATTTCATAGCAGTTACCTAAGGAAATATCTTGAGTAAAAAGTAGCATCTTTGTAAATGCAGCTGACTGTAATTAAGGGAACCACAGAGCCAGATTATTAATATCTAAGGATGATGGGGCTTTAAAATAATGTAGGTTAGGTGGGGGGTACTCAGCTATCCATCCAAGATAATGAAATCACCAGCATGACTTTTACAGTTGAAATGGTGCCAAAGGTTCATGACCTACAAGAAGTTTTAAAATGGGTTAAAAGAACACAGTGCATTTGTGGGAAAATAGACATGGCAGGAGAATGCTTAACCCCTACAACCAGACAAAAGGCAATAATAAAACAGCAAGAGGCTGAGAGTAGTTGTACTAACTAAAATTTACCAGCTACATATTAAGCCAGTTTTAAGAGGTCCATAGCAGAATGAACCCTTCAACACTGCAATTACTACATGTTTTCCCCAATCCTTCTTCCAAAAGCCATACACTAGGATATCAGGAGAAACAGAAAAGACTCAGAAGTAACAAGGACTTTTAGATATAGACTCTGAATTGATATTATTTGTCAGATACTCAAAAGCATCATTGTTAGAATGAGGTTTGCTGTGCCTTGGTGATAAATGGAATTCTGGTCAACATCTGGCTCTCAAGATCTACAGAGTGGTTATTCCCTCAGTTCCCCAAGCAGCATCCTAACATACTAAGCAATTAGATCCTTAGTTTTTGGAGTAAAAGTTAGTAGTGTAGGAAAAATGGGATGGAAACTGTTAAAACCCAAATGTAAAATTATAAGTCACCAGTTAGAAGCCAGGAGAGATTATTTCTGCCATTGAATAATAAAGTAGTCTTGATTATATTTCTGATTAATTTTACAGTCTTCACCCTGTAGAAACAAAGTGTTTTCAAACATGAAGCACCTTTATTCAGAAACCCAGAGTTGTTTTGCTGTCATAACTAATATGTGCTCAATTCCATCATTCATGTCATAATTTCTTACTCAATTATGGGTACTTAAAAAATCACCTCAAATTAGAATTGTGTTTAGAGAACTCTTGAGAAAGAACAATATAACTTATTTTAGAACAAGAAGCTACCTTATGGGCCGGGAGTTTGGCCTAGTGTTAGAGTGCTTGCCTAGCATGCATGAAGACCTGGGTTCGATTCCTCAGTACCCCACATACAGAACAAAAAGCCGGAAGTGGTGCTGAGGCTCAAGTGGTAGAGTGCTAGTCTTGAGAAAGTCCAAGGACAGTGCTCAAACCCTGAGTTCAAGCCCAGTACTGGCAAAAAAAAGAAGCTATCTTATAAACACATTAAAATCATTTTAACTGTGTTCCATCAACAATAAATTCCATGATGTTCTCTAAAAATGAGATAGCACATCTGAAAGTTTACAAGTTTACATGAACTGTTATTTCCCTCTACATTTTGCCAGAGGTTCTACTGCTTCTATTCAAAGACTCAATGCAAGAGCTACATTTCCCAAGAGGTTATCCTGAAACTATTCACATATGATGTGGGCTCAGTTGTATTTTTTGTTGCTTCTGTTAACTCCTCTGCACTTCAATAGTTAGCAAGAATATGCTTCCTTCTTTGATGGTTGCCATTAACAGCTGTCTGTCTCTTGGGTGGTGAGTTTCTTGAGGGTTGGGACTGTATCTCATTTTAATTTTAAACCTGGTAGTTTAGTATAATGCTAAACTATGGCAGTTTATAAACAAGAAACTTAAATTTTGACATTTGTATTGTGTATCTGGTCTATAGAATATTCTTTATTAGTGGTTTATTCTAGGATACACTAGATTATTTGGTGACTGTGTGTATAGGCAAGTTTGCAATGATACATTTGAACTAGAACAGTATACTGCTCAACTCCACACAGTAAGTACCAGTTGTATGGTCACTGCTCTACACCTAAACTGAAACATTGATTTACAGTCCATTCCAGGAGGATTTCTTGGCCTACATCATCTCCACAGAGGTGATCTCCACAGAAGGTCACAAAAGGTATCAAGAGCAGAATGACTAGCTGACTTGTACAGTGTGTTCTCCAGGGAGTGGGGCACTGCTGGAACTCCACATCTACCTCATTCACTGAAAGGGAGTGAACTCTTCCAAAAGTCCCATGATGGGAAGCATCTCTTTATCAGACTTCACATCCTGTGTCCAATAAAGCAGAGAAGTCTAAGTATGTTCAGTCATAGCCCAATCTGACCAGAAACAATAGGTCAGATTTTACACTGTTTTCAAGCCACACAAGCCCAAGTTTGCCATCTGGAAGAAGCTATTTCAATCATAGCTACAACTAGGATTTGAGTACATCAGTTATAGGAAGTCAAGCGTGACAACATAGTTAACATAAAAGATGGAACCTTCAAACATCTGTACCCCACAGCCAATATGTTGGCTCTCTTTTATGCCTGTTTTGACTGGCTGATACATTTCCCATGTTTGACATGAAAATATGAGCCATCAATAAAACCAGATGTATGTCTCCACTAGATCACGAAAGATCTAACTATGCATCTGGATCCCTTGGTTTGATCTTTCCTCACATTTCAGAAGTATAAGTGAAAGGAGTGGCAGCATTCACCTGGATTCTCAGTCTCTCCACCTAACAACGCTATCACCTAGAAAGTGCTGCTACATTCTGTCTATCCTCAATTGTGCTGCGTGAAAAATGAGACAAACCTGTTTTAGTAGTAAAACTTCAGCTCATTCATATTACCATCATGTCACATCATGCCTCTGATTCTGAGAGTAAACAAAAAAAAGACAGAAAAACAAGCAATTAAAATTCAATCAGGGTGTAAACTCATTCAGCCACTATGGAAAGCAGTACGGTGATTCCTCATGAAACTAAACATAGAATTCCCCTCTGACCCAGCAATTCCACTACTTGGCATCTATCCAATGATCCAGAAACAAGGACATACTAAAGCCACTAGCACAACGATGTTCATTGCAACACTATTTACCATAGCAAAGATACGGAACCAACTCAAAACCCCCTCAGCAGATGAATCAACAAGATGTGGTATTTATACACAATGGAATTCTATGCTGCCATCAGAAAGAAGGACATTGCCCCATTTGTAAGGAAATGGAAAGACTTGGAAAAAATCATATTAAGTGAAGTAAACCAGACCCAAAGGAACATAGGATCAATGGTTTCCCTCATTTGTCACAATTAGTACAAACCTAGGACTCTCCTAGCAGAGGATTACAATATCACAAAACCTGGATAGATTCATAAGGGCCATATACGATGAGGCTAAATGAAAGGACTCCAGAATATGTAGCTATATAATGTGTGATTGTTGTTCTTAATATACTATGTTATGGTTGTTCCTTGGTTATTCTCATATTGTCACAGTATCTTACCTTGTTATCTGGTATATTGTATATACATTTATTTGTTTATTTGAAATAGGAAAGGGAAAGGGGAAAACAAGATGAGGGGAGGAGTGGGGAAGGGAAATGGGGACAAAACCATGAGAAGAGGTATAAATGTTTACGTAGTAATGCACCTTCTATCTGGCAAATATAACTATAACCCTTCTATTAATTACAATAAAGAATTCAATCAGGAAAGACTAAGCCCAGATGTCCAGGAAAATGTTACAGCTATAAGATTTAGAAACACTTCAGTACCACATACATAGGAAAAAGCTGGAATTGGTGCTGTGGCTCAAGTGGTAGAGCTCTGGCCTGGAGAAAGTCCAAGGACAGTGCTCAGGCCCTTAGCTCAAGCCTAGGACTGGCAAAAACAACTCTTGATCCTTCGGCTGGGAGTTTGGCCTAATGGTAGAGTGCTTGCCTAGCATGCATGAAGATCTGAGTTCGATTCCTCAGTACCGCATACGTAGAAAAAAGCCAGAAGTGGTGCTGTGGCTCAAGTGGTAGAGCTCTACCCTTGAGAAGACTCAAGGACTGTGCTCATGCCCAGAGCCCAAGCCTAGGACTGGCAAAAAAGAAGATTCAGAAACAATTTAAGCCAATGTCTATTGCATTGCCTGGACACTAGGAATGGACACTAGGGCATAACAGCACAAGGAATAACTTAAATTCATTTGGTTCAAAGGCACTCATGTACTCAGGCTTTTGATCCCAAATGAGAATATCAGGATCTTTCTTGTAATGTAATTTGTATATACAAATAATATGCATCAGGCCAATTCTACATGCTTGTGCCATGATACTCTGCCCTCAAGACAATTCAATATTTCCTCTTCTCCTCTATGCATTGAGTTTATCATACATGTGTCCCAGGATTGGTATGAAGATCTTATATAAGAAGAGATTTTTTCAGAAGCATATCATAAACTATAACCATGCTATTTCTGTGTCCTCAACATTGTAGATACAGCAATGGATAAGAAATAATAACCACTCTCAAGGAGTTCCCAGCAGAAGCCAGGAGTGTGGCATAATGGTAGAGTGCTTGCCTAGCATGCATGAGGTCCTGGGTTTGATTCCTCAGTAGAACATACACAGCAAAAGCTGGATGTGGGGCTGTGGTTTAAGAGGTAAAGCGCTACCCTTGAGAAATTTCAAATTCAATGCCCAGTCCTTGAGTTCAAGCCCCAGGACTGACAAAGAAGAAGAAGAAGAAGATGAAGAAGAAGAAGAAGGAGGAGGAGGAGGAGGAGGAGGAGGAGGAAACAAAAAGGAGTTCATAGCAGTGTGCTTGCTTTTCTCTATACTGTAGTTGGTGGAATTCTAATTCTGATAGTGAGACTGTCGATGTATGTGCCCTATACCCTTGAATCTCCTACAACATTTGTCTACAAGAATCTATACTTACAAAGTCTCTATAATCTTTATTACTGAATTTTGTGAGCCTGGTCAAAGTCAAAGATAATTGCAATATGCTTTTTAGTTTTAGAGGACTCCAAGGATAATTTATACCAACCCACATTAAAAAGTTCCCTCTGTATATATTTTTCTGCTCTTATGTATATAACATTTCTTTAAACTTAATAAAAAGAATAGTATTTATTTCCAAAAATATTCTCCCAAGTGGGATGATACTATTATTCCTAATGCATAGCTTTATGTATATCAACCTAAACTACATTTTATGGCATTTTTTCTGGCTGAGCTTCTGTTTTTCTCATTCTAACATAGAGTAAGTTATCAGATCTAATTTTGAAATATGAAAGCCATTACCCAAAATGCACCAATATTTCCAGGTGCACTTTATGGAACTGCAGAACTATTTCTCAGAAGCATAAAAACAATTGTTGAAAAATGTTTTAAAGTGCCAACAAGTTAGAAGTCTTATGAGTTGAGTACAGTCAAGCTCAAGGGAGTGGACATTCACTTTAGTCCCAATTCCATGATAGGCCTCATATTCAAATTTTTGCTAGTCCACAGTAAAATGGAAATTATAATACATTTAATTTTGTGGGCCAAAAGCATTATTGTATTCCACATAAACCTTTTAAACATACCAAATTGTTTTAACCACATCTAGCATTCTGTATTGCTTAATTTACCACAAGGTTTGAATACAGCCCAGATTCTTTCAAACTTATAGACAATCAACTGGAGAAGAAATATCTTCAGAGCTTTATAATCTAGAACAGGCAGTCTGTCAAAGCTTCACATTGAAACATTCCATGAGAAAAAGCTTTTCAGACTTTTGGGAAACTCTCTCTTGAGGTACCTCCATAGCAAAGCCTCAAATGAACCGCCCTCTAGTCAAAGTACATTATGTAGTATATAAACAGTAAAAACAGGGAGAACGTTAGGAGAGCCTACTTAGGGGATGCATCATGAGGAGAAATTGTTCTATCTTTAATCTCTTTGGAGAGAGTTTATTGAATGCCTAAAATGTTCTGTCATTTTGCCAAGTGCCACTGGGGGGAAAAAGATAAAATAAAAATAAAATAAAGTAACAATTGCTTCCACGTATTGAACACTTATACTCTACTGAACATTTTGCAAGTATAATCTTTCTACCTACTTTAATTCTTACAAAAACTGTAAAGACCAAGCATATTTTTAACACATGGGGAATTGAGTTTTGAGCGATAAAATAACTTGTACAATTATACAGAAAAAAAGTAGAGTTGGAATCAAATCCAGGACTGTTTTCTGCAAAGCTCTAATACTTTCTATTACACCATGTTTTTTTTTTGAAACAGGGTTTTATATTATAGCCCAGGCTGTCCTCAAACTCAAAAAGCTCCCGCCTTAGCCTCCTGGGTACCAGGTTATAGGTGTTTGCTACCATATTAGCCCACACTACTTTAATACAGGGATAAGGAAACTATGCTTTATATTCAAAATCCAGTATGTAGCCTTTGTAAATAAAGTTTTATTAGCAACCAGCTGTATTTTTGCTTAGATGTCATCTGTGTGACTGCTATCTCACTCCACCAGCAGACTTGGACAGCTGCAACAGATGCCATATAGCGAACAAAACCCAAAATTATTTATCATCTGGCCCTTTCTCAAAGGAAATGTGCTGAGTTCTGATCTAATACATAGACTGTTCTGAGAAATATTCATCTAAAATGTACAAGTCAAGAAAATAAAAGTTTAAAACCTTTCCCTGATACATTAAAATAAAAGTTTAGGCAAAGTTCATATATTAACACTTTATCAGCAACTCCAATCCCAGACAAGCAAGCATGAGGAGAAAGGGAGTAACTAAGCAGTGTATTACCAAGATTGGCCAGTTTCTTAAGGAAACAGCTGTCTTTCAGTCCTGTAGGATGGCCAAAGAGGCTGTTTGGAAATCCTAAAACTCAGATCAATTTTCGGCCCTCAGGAAACCCTGGAACAATCAGTATGGAAAACTCACCAGTGGCAGCAGCCATGGGGGACTTTGGAACAGTAGAAATGGTGTGAGCATCCCCCAGGCTGCTAAAACTCTGTGTCCCTGTGACTGCTCAGGGCAGCCTCTTAAGACACAGGGACAAAGTATGCTCAGCAAATCAGGCCTGGGAAAGGTTGATGCAATAAAGTCTGCCCTTGCACCTGTGAGTCTATTCACACTCTTCTACAATAACTCACATTTCTTGTGAGAGCAAAATGGCCTCACTGCATACCTGAGAAACTAGAAATTAAAAATAACAGTCAATGGAAATCTTTTACAAAGACTTCTGAAGGATTATCAATATGAACTATAGTCCCTGATGTGGCATTCTGACTCAAGAATCGGGAAGGGGAAGCCAAATTTGCATAAATGCATCCTGGGGGATGATGCAACTAAAACTAATCCTACTTTCACTTTATATCCTTCTTTTATTTTGTATGCTGGGACTAGAGTTTAAACTCAGGGCTTCGTTTGACAATTTTTCTCAGGGCTAGAACTCTACCCCTTAACTTCTCCTCTATTTCTGGATGTTTTTTGCTGCTTAATTGAAAATAAAAATCCCATGGACCTTTCTGCCCATGATGACTTTGAATCTTAACCCTTAGATCTTAGGCTCCTAAGCAGCTGAGATGAAGATGTGAGACACCAGCGTCTAGCTGAACACATATCTATTATTTTGTATCATCTGAAAAATTCCTTCTGTTCCACCAAGAGGCAATTATTTGTGTGAGTTATTTATTAAAGAAAATATCTGCCAGGTGCTGGTGGCTCATACCTTGTAATTCTAGCTACTCAGGAGGCTGAGATCAGAGGATCATGGTTCAAAGCCAGTCTGGGCACTAATGTCCATGAGATAATTATCTCTTCCAATTAACCACCAGAAAACAGGAAGCAGCACTGTGGCTCAAGTGGTAAAGCAGTAGCCTTGAGCTGAAGAGCTCAGGGACAGCACTCAGGCCCAGAGTTCAAGTCCCATGACTGGCAAAAAAAAGGAAGAAAGAAAAAAGAAAATATCTGTGGTGAATGAAGAAGAATAGGATTACAAATGGGAGTTGAGGGAGGATAATCTGATCTGCTACATGTGAAAGAGACAGGGTAAATGTCATGTTACCTTTGCTAGGAACGTGAAATTGCTTTTGATTCCTCCTGCTGCTGGTAATCCAAGGAAAATGTTCACAACAGAGACATTTAGTGAAGGAAATGTATATATTTACTATATGTACTTGTGATGACATTTGGGCTTCTTTTCATAGAAAATGATTTCTTTTTCAATATACTTTGGTTTCTGGAAACTGGAAACATACATGATTTTCTACTGGTACAACTGATGTCAATATCTGCTTTCTTAATGTCAGCTGTTTTTATTACACAACTTAAGAGATACAAGTCAACTTCTATTCATTTTGATCTCAAGCAATCTATATTAACATCCATAGTAACATCTATGGTAACATCTATACTAACATCCATAGATATGTAGATCAAGGCTGTATAGATTTCTATTCATCTTTTACTCATAACGGTTTTCTTGCCCCTTTTTCTCTCACAATGCTGCCATTATCCTTTATTATATTAATCAGCTTTCAACTGCCAATTGTGACAAAATAGCTGAGAGAAAATCAACTTAAAAGGAAGATTTATTCATTGGTGCTTGCCATTTAATGACTGCCCAATAAATACTTAGTATGGAGTAATTTTCTCTGTTGATTCATTGGTGTTTCAGCATCTTATAATTTAGTATATAAACAGAAACATTATGTATTTCTGGGACGGGTACAATACAGTTTTGCTGTGTAATGAATTTGGATTATTGTGGTACATTTGTTTTCTATAAATAAATAAATATTTTAACTGTAATATACCAAGTGAATAGACCTACCTTCAAATCTTTCAATTCTTCAACTCTGTTGAAATCTCACTAATAAAAGTTATGGCAAAAAAGGAAGATTTATTCAGCTCATCATTTCAGAGGTTTCCATTCATGATCCTTTGGTTCCTTTGTTCTGAGCCTGAGGCAAGACCTAACAACATGTCAGAGGGAGCATATGGTAGAGAAGGCTACTACTCCTAGCATCCAGGAAGCATGAAAAAGGATGCAGGAAGATACCAGGGACAACATACAGTATAGTTTCTAAGTGCACAATCGCCGTGATCCACTCCTTTCCCAGTCCCATCTCCTAAGTTTCTATTGCCTCCCCAGATTAAGAACCCATCAATGGATGGGTCCATTTATGATACCACAATATTCTGGATCTAGTTATATGCCAAAAGCCCATCTTGGTGGGCAAAGCCAAAACCATAACACATGGTCTTTGGAGGGAACATAAATCCAAATCATAACAGCTGACTTTGGAACCTGGTATATTGTATATAGGTTAATTTATTTATTTGAAATAGGGAAGGGAAGATGAAAAGCAAGATGAATAGGAGGGGTTTGGAAGGGAAAGTGAGAGAAAAACATGGGAAGGGGTATCAATGTTTAAGAAGTAATGTACCCACTACCTGATGAATGTAACTGTACTCCCTCTATACATCACCCCGACAACTAAATACGATTTAAAAAAGAAAGAAAGAAAGAAAGAAAGAAAGAAAGAAAGAAAGAAAGAAAGAAAGAAAGAAAAAAGAAAGGAAGGAAGGAAGGAAGGAAGGAAGGAAGGAAGGAAGAAAGAAAGAAAGAAAGAAAGAAAGAAAGAAAGAAAGAAACAAAGAAACAAAGAAACAAAGAAACAAAGAAAGAAAGAAAGAAATCCCATCATCCTCTGGAGCCAGCCCAGGCAGAAAAGTCCATGAAACTCATCTCTAATAAATAGATTAAAAAAAAATAAAAGCCAGAAATGGAACTGTGGTTCAAATCACAGAGTTATTAGTCTTCAGCCAAAAAGTCCCAGGGACAACACTTGGGCCCTGAATTCAAGCCCCGGGATTGACACGAAAAAAAAAAAGTAAAGCTAAAATATAATGGAGCCTTTAACCAATATATTCATATTGCTTTAGAGAAGGTGTTTTTCTGTTGACTCTCAGGAAGTAAAATCAGTTTTCTCACCTGTTAATTTCATTCTAAGATTTCCCTCACAGTGAGTCCTCTGATTCTTTCCGTAATGCTGCCCCTAGAAAAAATATGTCACCATCCATCACAACCCCAATTTCATTTCATTTTATTTATTTATTTTATTTTTATTGTCAGGGTAATGTATAGAGGGGTTGCAGTTATGCTCGCCAGGTAGTAGATGCACTTCTCACACAATGAAAACCCTTCTCATGTTTTTGTCCCCATTTCCCCCCACCCACTCCAAATCATCTTGTTTCCCCCCTTCCTTTTCCTATTTCAACTAAACATATTAACATGTATAAAATATACCAGGTAATTAGGTGAGATACAGTAATAATATGAGATTAACCAAAGGGTAACAAAAGAGAAGAAAAATAACACAGTACATTAAGAATAACAATCACACAAGATAAAGCTCTTGTTTCATTATCCTGGAGATCCTTTCTATTTAGTCTCATCCTATATGACCTCTTGTATCTAGGTTTTGGGCTATTGTAATCCTCTGTTAGGAGAGTCCTATGTTTGTACTAATTATTACAAATGAGGGAAACCATTGAGCCTATCTTCCTTTGAGTCTGGCTTACTTCATTTAAAATGATTTTTTTCCAAGTCTTTCCATTTCCTTACAAATGGGGAAATGTCGTTCTTTCTGATGGAAGCATAGAATTCTATTGTGCGTAAATACCACATCTTGTTGATCCACATCTTGTTGATTACTGACAGAAATCTGGGTTGGTTCCATATCTTTGCTATGGTAAATAGTGCTGCAATAAACATCCTTGGGCTAGTGGATTTATTCTGTCCTTGTCTCTGGACAATTGGGTAAACACCATATGGTGGAATTGCTGGGTCATAGGGGAGCTCTATGTTTAGTCTCTTGAGGAACCGCCATACTGCTTTCCACAATGGTTGAACAAGTTTACACTCCCACTAACAGTGTAGTAGTGATCCCTCCTTGTCACATCCCCTCCAGCATCTGTTGTTATTAGATTTTTTTATCATAATCATTCTAACTGGTGTGAAGTGGAATCTCAAAGTTGTTTTGATTTGCATTTTATGTATGCCCAGAGATGTGGAGCATTTCTTCATGTGTTTATAACCCATTCTTATTTCCTCTTCAAAGAAATCTCTCTTTAAGTCTTTAGCACATCTTTTAATGCACAACCCCAATTTCTTTAAAATATTTGTATATTCAAGTGTCAGAGATCTATCCTAGCAAAATATTAAGACAAATGATAGACAAACTTCCCAGAATTCTAGGTTATTCATGAATTACCTTACTCATACGTTACACCTTATTTCAGTTAACTTCCTCCAGATCCCATTCTATATTTATCTCCCTATTCCTGCTGGTGTGTGCACCCTGGTTCTACAATTCTTCCTTTGGGAATCTTGGAAAGTTCTTTTCTTGAATCCTCATCAAAGCTATAAACTGAAGGTGATGAAATACAGTGATGAAGACATTGATAACAAGAGTCATCATCTTCTGGAACATCTCAAGGAAAAGCCTTTGCATACTCCCCAGGAAACCTCAGTCTCCTGACCTCAGAAATTGGATAAAAACTTGTTTCTAATAACTGGAGGATTCAGAGAAATTAAGGATTCGTAGTTCTCAAGTACATTCATCAAAGTAAACATTCACTAGATTTTCAGGCTCTTAGCTCGTTCCTGATGAGAACTTTTATTTAAGAATAGAATTGTCAAGATACACAGTTAAGTTTTCTCTGGAAGATTCCAATTTATAATTAGATTAAGAGTTTGAGTTTCAGCTTATTCATTCCTTCACCTTCAGAGATGACAATTTCTCTACTGTTACTCTGCCTCTAAAAGCATCATAGGTTAACAGTTGTGTGAGACTGCAGTATATATTTGGCAAAATTTTTGCTGATGTCAAAAGCAACCATTCAACATTTCATTATTTATAGTTATTATTACTCTCATATTAATCAAGTATATGTTATTCATTCACCTATGCTTCAGATAAATTCATATGTTGCATCTCTGACCTTTGTGACTCCAGATATTACCAGAGGTTATTATCAGAAAATTTCTAACACCAGTTATCTCATTTTGTATTTTTAATTATCTTGTGACTAAGTTGTAATTCATGAATTAATATCATTGCCATTACTTGGGGAATGGCTAACAATTCAGAAACGTGGGCCCTGGCCAAAGGGCATTTGAATTTGTACTATTTGGAATCCCAGAGGTAATCTTCGGAACACCGAATTCTCTGAATATCTCTCTTCAACATAGGAGATGCTTTGCTCTAGAGACAAAACTAACATGCTGCACTTTGAGCGTGCAATTCTTATGAAACAGAAGAAAGAGAAGCTAGGACAGAAAAAAGGAAAGCATAAGGTATAATCCATTTTACCGCAACTTCTCCAAAAATATAACTGAAAAATTGGTCCCAATATTTCTCCAAAAGGGTCACATGGAGATATACTTCCAAATTTGGAACTGCCTGATATAAGAAGGGAATAAAGTGAGGAAGTAAGCAGTGGTGATTCATCTTCTGCTTCTCATGTCAAAAACTACTCCAAGTTGCATTAACTACCTAGTTAACTCAAGATTTCTTTTTTAGCTCTTTCTTTTAACCCTTTAAAGCCATCTTTGAAGCTAGAGTTTCCTGGGTCTCATTAGATAATGCCTGGGTACTGGAGCAGTGCTGGAACAGTGAAAGACTGCCATTACACCAAAAATCCTTTTATTATAAAAGACAAAAGTTAAAATACATCTGGAAAGGGGTCCTTTTAAAGGAAACAGTACAGTGAGATGAAAAGTTTTTTTTAATCTACAAATAGTCATAGAAAAGAAAAGTATCTGTGACATACAATAAAAGAGTCTGTCTATGTTCAGATCATTATCCCAATTTTAATCTGGGTTGTTGTTTTACTAATGATGTGAAGGAGTTCTTTGTATATGCTGGAAATAAGCCTCACGCAAATTTTGATTTGAAGAATGTGTGTAGCATTTTATTTGGCACATTTTTAATTTTCATATAATCACACTATACATTTAGATACTTTTCTTGTACTTAAATAGACATCAAACATGCTTGATAGTTAAATTCTTAGATTTGCAAGTAGGTGAACAAAATATGCAGTTCAACCCCTTACCTAATTAACATTTTTAATAGTTAGATTCTTACATTCTGTGCATATCAACATATAGAGGAAATATGCTAGTATTTTGTAATGACGAGGTGGGAACAGACACTGGAGCTACAGTCTAACCCTGACTTCACTACTTCCTAGCTGTATTTTTCAGAGATGTTTACTAAGGCTTAATCTCCTCACCTGCAAAATGGGGTCAATGATTATACCTACTGCCTAATAGCAATTTAACTAGGCTCACAGAGTAATGACTTGACCATCATTCCAGGCAAAAATAGTTGTAGCAATTCTGTTAGTTATTATGTTTAGTCAGTTCCAAATGTTCTAAAATTTTTCTATGTAGCATTTCAATTTCTGAATTAGTAGATAAAATTATGTAAAACATTTAAATTTAATTCCTCAAGATCTGGGCAGGTTGTCTCATCTCAAAACCAGACAGAGACTCATCAAAGAAAGAGAACTATAGACCCATTTCCTTGATGAATATTGATTGAAAATTGCTCACCAAAATACTGGCCAACTGTCTTCAGCAACTCATCAAAAAAATTATACACAATGATCAAACAGGATTCATCACAGGGATGCAAATTTGGTTCAATATACATAAGTCAATTAATATAATTCATCACATCAACAGGAGAAAGGGCAAGAATCACATGATTGTCTCAATAGATACAGAAAAGGCATTTGACAAGATCCAATTTTATGCTAAAATTTCTGGAGAAACTAGGAATCCATGGAATATTCCCAGTATAATGAAGTCTGTGTATGACAAACCCAAAGCTAGCATTACACTTAATAGCAAAAAGTTAAAGCCATTCTCTCTAAAATCAGAACGAGACAAGGATGCCCACTCTCTCCACTTCTCTTTAATATAGTATTAAAATTCCTAGCCAAAGCAATAAGGCAAGAAGCAAGCATAAAGGGGATACAAATAGGGAAAGAGGAAGTAAAACTTTCCCTCTTTGCAGATGACATGATTTTGTATTTAAAGAATCCTATAGACGCCACTCCCTAGTTGCTTGAGCTGATTCAAAACTTTGGCAAGGTAGCAGAGTATAAAATTAACCCGCCTTCCTGCATGCCAACAATGAGAGGAACGAGGCAACAATCAAGAAAGCAACTCCTTTTGCAATAGCCACAAAGAAAATAAAGTACATAGGAATTAACTTAACCAAGAATGTAAAGAACCATTATGATGAAAACTTTAAAATCTGGAAAAAGAAAATTAAAGCAGAACTGAGGAAATGGAAAAACCTCTCATGCTCTTGGATTGGAAAAAATTAACATCGTGAAAGTGGCAATCCTGCCAAGGGCTATCTACAAATTCAATGCAATATCCATCAATACCCCAATGTCATTCTTTAAGGAAATAGAAGAAGCAATCCAAAATTTCATATGGAATAATAAAAAAAACCTGTATAGCAAAAACAATTCTTAGCAGAAAGAACAGCACAGGAGGAATTTCAATTCCAAACTTTAAACTCTATTACAGAGTTATGGTAACCAAAACAGCTTGGTACTGGCACAAAACAGGCCTGAGGACAAATGGAATAAAACTTAAGACCCAGAAATCAACCTACAGACCTATGGCCAACTAATCTTTGATAAGGGAGCCAAAAACAATAGAATGGAAGAAAGATAGCCTCTTCAACAAGTGGTGCTGGCAGAATTGGTTAAGCACCTGTAGAAAACTAAAGTTGGATCCTTCTGTCACCCTGCACAAGGATTAACTCCAAATGGATCAAAGACCTCAAAGTAAAAGCCGATACACTGCAAAGTTTACAAGAAGGAATTGGAGATACTCTAGGTCTCCTTGGCACAGGTCGAAACTTTCTTAATAAGGACAAAGAAACACTACAAGTCAGAGAAAGGCTGGATAAGTGGGACTGCATTAAACTGCAGAGCTTCTGTATGGAAAAGGACATAACTAGCAAATTAACTAGAAAGCCTACAGAGTGGGAGAAGATCTTCACCAACCATATATCAGACAAAGGCCTCATATCTAAAATATATCAACAGCTCAAAAAATTGAATCATTCCAAAACTAATCTCCAAAGAAACAACCATCCCATTAAAAGATGGGCCAAAGACTTAAAGAGAGTCTTCTCTGAAGAAGAAACAAAAATGGCCTATAGACACATGAAGAAATGCTCAACATCTCTGGTCATAAAAGAAATGCAAATCAAAACAATGCTAAGATTCCACCTCACTCCAGTTAGAATGGCCAGGATCAGGAAAACTAATGACAACAGATGCTGGAGGGGATGTGGCCAGGAGGGATCACTACTACACTGTTGGTGGGAGTGCAAACTCGTTCAACCACTATGGAAAGCAGTATGGCAGTTCCTCAAAAGACTAAACATAGAGCTCCCCTATGACCCAGCAATTCCACTACTTGGCATTTATCTAAATGTCCAGAAACAAGGGCATACTAAATCCACTACCACAACGATGTTCATTGCAGCACTATCACCCTAGCAAAAATATGGAACCAACCCAGATGCCCCTCAGTTGATGATTGGATCAACAAAGTGGTATTTATACACAATAGAATTCTATGCTACCCTCAGAAAGAACTACATTGTCCCATTTGTAAGAAAATAAAAGACTTGGAAAAAATCATATTAAATGAAGTAAGCCAGACTCAAAGGAACATATGCTAAATGGTTTCCTTCATTTGCCATAATTATTATAAACCTTGGACTCTTTTAGCAGAGGATTACAATAGCACAAAACCTAGATAGATTCATAAGGCCATATATGATGCGGCTAAATGAAAGGATCTCCAGGATATGGAAACAAGAGCCATATTATGTGTGATTGTTGTTCTTAATGTATTATGTTATTTCTCATCTTTTTTGTTGTCCCTTGGTTACCTCATATTGTTACAGTATCTTACCTTTTTATCTGATATATTGTATATATGTTTATTTGAAATAGGATAGGGAAGGGGGAAACATGATGAGGGGAGGGGATGTGAGGAGGGAAATGGGGACAAAAACATGAGAAGGGGTGTCAATGTTTGTGAAATAATTCACCTTCTATATGATGAATATAATGTAACCCTTCTATTAATTACAATAAAAAAGAATATTAATTTTTAAAAAAAGAATGCAAAAAAGAAACAAAAGATTTAGATAGGTTGAAAGGGAGGGATGATGAAGGAAGGAAGGAAGGAAGGAAGGAAGGAAGGAAGGAAGGAAGGAAGGAAGGAAGGAAGGAAGGAAAGACAGACAAAGAGTTAAGTGCTGGTAGCTCATGCCTGTAATCCTAGCTAACTGAGAAATCTGACATCTAAGAAAAGAGCTTAGACATCAGTCTAGGCAGAAAAGTCTTTGAGACTCATCTCCAATTATCCAGCAAAAAGCTGAAAGGGAAGGTATGGTTCAAATGGTAAAGCAGTAGCCTTTAGTGAAAAGATCAGAAACTGTCTGAGGACCTAAGCTCAAGTCCCAATACCATCACAAAATAAAGGCAGAAAGGAAGGAAGAAGGAGGCAGAAAGAAAGGATAGTGGGAGGGAGGAAAGGAAGGAAGAAAGGAGGAGTAGAGAAATGAAGAAAAGAGAAGAAAGGACAAGAAAGAAAAAAATGGCAGGCCTGTTGTGGGACTGGTATAACAGAATTTATGGTGAGAGTAAATATAGTTAAAATACTCATTATATACATGTATGAAAATATGACGATGAAACTTTTTGAAGTTGTTTTAAGAAAGGGAAAAGGAATTTGGCAGAGTGATGGAAGGAGTGAGTTTGAGGAAATACATAAATGTGAAAAAGATTCTGGTTTGTTTACCTATTTTATGAAGTTTAATTACTGAAATGCAATATTACTTAAAAGAATACTTCATTAGTTTATTAGAGAATATTGGCAGTGATTTTTTGGCTTCCAGCTAAATCCTTTGGCAAACACTCACTTTTTTAATAGAATTTCAGTCTTGCCTAAGACATATTGTAGTAATTTATATTCACTCATCACATTAATGAAATAAATGCTAAATGATTAATTAAAATATTTATTTTTAAAGTGATCAGAAGCAAATATTTCCAGAGACAGATTGTTTTCATTTGAAAAGAAGGAAAATCTTTTCTAGCATACAGTACTAAAGTTATCTGTGAAAACAATCATTAAATATTTTATGTTTGCTCAGTTTATGTCTGATAAATGATATAGGATGCAGGGCTGCAGAGAGTTAGAATATTCTTGCCAAATACATTTGTGTAAAGGCCATATTGACTTTGGATAAATAAAATATATGCTTAGACTCAAAAATTATTTATTTGAACACCAAATATTATAGATAATATTATCATATCCCTGGTATATTATAGTAAATATAGAATATATCATAGTAAATGGCTCTATTATTAGCACTAATAAAAGCAAACAAAAATTCAAAGGGGTTATATGTCTCAATGAAATTTCTTGAAAACAATTATTGCTTTCATAACAAGTAAGTAGTAAAGTTTTAAATGAAAAGAGTGGACACTTCTTCTTTTTATTGCTCCAGAAAATCTTCCTTTTTGAAGCTATTCATATTTTATCCTCAAGCAATCTATTCTTTTCTATTGTTGACTTGCTTTAACATTGCGCTATAAGTATGGATTTGGATCACTAATAATAGAATTACCTGGAAACTTGCTGAGATTACAAATACTCAAGACCTTCAGAATCAGAACTGGTGAGGAAGGATTGGTATAGCCCAGTATTCTGTGTTTAACAGGATACCGAGATGGTTTGGAAGTTTGGGAATTACTACTCTATACTTTCTAAATTATCACTATGAAACTGTTAAGTAAATCACTAGCTTTTGTCCCCATGAAACTTGCCTCCAAAGTAACATTAAGTGAAACTTACCAATGTATACTTTTCATGAGTTTCGTTGTCCTGAATATATTTTTATCTGAACACCACATCTGATATATCCTTACTAATTCTAAGTTGCTAAATGAAGAGATGTCCTAAAATTCCTAAGCTCTTTTCGTTTTCATGTTTATTTTTTCATTTAGTCAGCTTTCACAACCTCAAGCATTGCATATACACCTCTGACTTCAGAATTCCTTTTTCCCAGACCTTGATTAAATTACTCTCATTAACTGTCTATATTTGTTACTATACAGTAGACCTGGTATAATCTCCATTTGTGGAAGACATTCCAGTGGTAAAAAGATAAACATGTCCCAGAAACAGATAAAGAAATTGAAACTGTCTGGCCCTTTCCTTTCCATTTATCCCACTCTTGAACCAATTATGCTTTTGGAAACATCTCTCACATTTTCCTTATGGCAGTGCCTTGGCTTCTATTTTCCTTTATACCTTGGTAGATGGTAAAATATACTACCCTGCAGTAGATTACTACCTAGTTTTCCATTCTTTTTCTCATAAAGTGTGTCTTTCACAGTGTTGCCTGGCTTATTTCCCTAAGATCTGAGATTTTGTCACATCATTACCCTGCTTAGGAAATACTCAAACAAATGGAACACTTCAATGGCTTCCAATTGCCCACAAAGATCAAACTCTTAAACAAAATATTTGAAGTCCTAAATGTAGCTTTAAGTTTGACTTTCCAGCTATATCTCTCTGTCTCCCATTGGGCCCTTCATAATGCCCCAATACGCCACACACCCTCTGCAGCCACTGTCCCCATATGGAGTGACTTCATCAACACTTCTTCTAACCATCTGGACTCAGCTCCAGTGTTACTTTCTTGCGTGACTTTTCCCATCTCCTCTAAAGCTACTTCAGTACCTGAAGAAAAAAAATGTAACAACTATGTCTTGTTCAACTAGAATACTTGGTTGATGTTCATAACAATGCCCCATTGGATTTTACACACCTTTGGAGCAAGGATTTGTATCAGTTCATCTGTGTACTCCTGGCAGTGAGCTCAGTATTTGGCACATTAGTAGGTGTTTAATAAATAGAAGTTGGATTGGTTTAACCAAGTTTAATGTGCTTGGTTTCCAGGTTGCAGCCATCTGGAGACATAAAATATTTAAAGGCGTGTAGTTCTACCTTCTAGACACAGGCACATGAAAAGTAGGAAGAGCGTGAGTTATTGTCCTCACAAGCAAATAGTTGTAGAGAAGCAAACCTTTTCTCTATTCAGGACTCTGGAGCATGAAAACAGATAACTCTAGCTTTTTATGGTGAGGCTCCTTCATGTCAAAAGATTCAATCACATTTAAGAAGCTCTTTACAAATTAGGGAAATTAAATATTTAAATTAAAATTATTTGAGATTATATTTAACAAGTAAATGAAAAACCAAAATAAGATTGATTTTTCTAACTAGTGGAATTTTATTTCTTTTTCACATACACATTCAGATATAAACTATCTAGGGATGGTGTGGATTTAACCCACGGTGATAGGCACCAAGAAGCCATTGTCTGGTTGCTGTGTTTTGACTTCCATTCCCAGAGAACCTCAGCAATTATGTTTTGGACTCCCTTGAGAAGCAACCAATGGAAAATCTGCTGTAATGCTAAGGAAGATGGAGGAATTGAGGGCTTAGGAAGCATGCCCTAATATGCAGCTTCTTTCTTACTCTCCAATCAGGACGAATAAAGGAAATGTCTGTATCTGAAAAAAAAATCATTCCTCTACCAGCATCTTAAAGTCTCAGAATAGAAAACAATTTACAGGCCACCTAGTCCAGTGACAGTCTATAACCTATTACTATTTCATAAGCAGAAGAAAATTAAAAAATCAAGAGTTAACACCAGTAATTTTATATTTCTATGGCATTCAAGTGCAGGATCAAATGGTCACCTCATAGATCCAGATACAGATCAACTTAAGTGTCTATATTACTAAGTCATGTCATGAACCACTGGTAAGCCATATGCATTAATAACATATATTGGTTCAAAATAGATCGGAAAACTTTTTTTTAAATCACAGAGAGATGGGGACCAAGACATATGAAAGGGTATCAATGTATGGGAATTAATGCACCATCTGTCTGGCAAATATCATGTAACCCTTCTATTTCATATAAAAATATATGAAAAAACAAATAAAAGGCAAATGGGTTTTAAAAAATCACAGAGAGATTTTGCAGCACTGGTCTAAATTAATTAACATAAAGAGTTAGGCTTAGAATTGACTTCTGGTTCAACATCACCTCCCTGAGCTGAACATGAGCTCCTCACATTTTCCAGATACCAGTACTGATGCCATTGACTCATTGTCAAGAGCTCTGAGCCACTCCTCATTCCAGTCTTAAACCCATGATGGAGGGTCCCTAAAATCTCATTGGCTCTGGTCTCACGGAATATGCATGGAATGGGCCCTGTGAATCTGGGTCTGTGGCATAGTTTCCCTAGTATTGCCCTCTATTTCTACCTCTTAACCTCAGCATCACGTTGGATTTAGCTCTAAACTGCATAAAATAAGAAATTATAAGCTCTTACCTAGCCTTGGAAACATGCACTGTGTAAATATCACCAGCGCATAATCTCCTCACTCTTATCACATATACACAAATTGCAAATGCACTTGGGCGTTCAGAGGGAGGAGGGAGAGGGAACACACTTGGATCCAATTAACTTTTATTTGAGTCAATACTCACCCTTTCATGTGGCCTTGAATTCAACCCCCAGAACTTCCAAAAAAGGTAAGAAACAAATTCAGAAAGTCATCTTTAATGTGTTTGGCCAAGTTAGTGACTAACTAGTTCACTGAATTATTGTTCAATTTTTAAAATTTTTAGTTCCGATTTTTGTTTGCATGAGTATTGTCATCATTTAATAGGACAGCTCAGTTAAATGTCATTTTTCTGTGTGATTCATATTTCAGCTGAAGCATTTTTCCAGGACTCAGAATTCAAGATATGAAGGGACATGCTTTCATTTAAACTTACTTTATTTCTCTCTCTCTCTCTCTCTCTCTCTCTCTCTCTCTCTCTCTCTCTCTCTCTCTCTCTCTCTCTCTCTCTCTCTCTCTCCCTTTCCCTTTTTCTGCCTCTATCTCTACTGGTTAGAAGGCTCTTAAATTATCAGCACATTGTAAAAGATCTATAGTGATGATTTTCCTAAAATTGCTAATTGACAAATTACTTTTCAAAGAGGAATCTAGAGCCATCACAAAGTGCCACCCCCTTTTGTGTTTAAATTAAGTTTCCAGACATGAAGTATATGCTTTTAGCAGCTGGAAGTAAATATTTTGGAGAGAAAACAGAACTAGGTGTCCACAAAAATAACTATTTTTACATATATTTATGGTGCTATATATCATACCACAATGTACTCACTTCCATTGTACCTCTACTAAATGTGTTGCTTCCTGTTGAATTCTTTCCTTGTGTGGCAATGAAGAGTGATGGGAGTCTGTATGTGGATCACAGTAGGAAGGAGAGAGAGGAGAAAATAGGTAGGGGAGAGCAAGAGGAAAAAGTACATGAGGAAGACCCCTCTACCGTCACCATGATGTAGCCCTTTACCATTTTGAAGTGCTTTCAAAAATAATCACATCCAATGTACAATGGATTAATGACTTTGCCAGGGACTACTTTCTCCATATGTCAGTTAAAGAAATAGAGGCTCATAAAAGCTGAAGAACTTCTCCCCAAACCATTCAGAAAGTGAAAGAATCTGCACCGGAGGCAAACTCTCAATTCTTCTTCACTTGGCTCTAAGCCTTACTTGGAAACTTTTCATTACTTTTGCATAAAAGACTATTGGCCAAACATTGTTATCAATATCCATTTTGGGTGATATATAACATTAGATTGTCTCTAACCATGTTTTTTCTTGCCATATTAATAAAGTTAATTTTTTAATGATTATTGTCTATTTATTTATACAGCTTTTTAGTTCCAGTCCTAGAGCTTAAACTCAGGGACTGGGTGCTATCGCTTAGATTCCTTTATACCATTTGAGTCACACATACATTTCTGGCCTTTTTCTGGTTAACTACAGATAAGTGTTTCACAGACTTTTCTACCTTGTTGGCTTCAAACCACGATCCGCAGATTTCAACTCCATGAGTAGCTAGGATTATAGGCACATGCTACTAGCTCGCGGCCAGCTGTAAAGTTTTACAGGCAAAGGCCAAATATTCTCCATGGTAGATATAGTCTGCAGCATATATTTTCTGGCATTCTGATTCCCCACTTAGTTCCTCCCTTTGACTAGAAGTTCCCCCTGGTGCTTTGAATATGGCCAGTGAACATTAGCCAGTTGTATAGCTTTAGAGGTTCTGGGAGAACTTGGAAAGCATATGTCCAAGTTCAGGAATAAGAATAGTATCAGACTAGTTGAAAAATAAAAGCATCTGTTCTAACAACAGAGAACCCATATGTTTTTCTAGTTTTTCTGACTCGATTCAGATCAGTTTGCAATGTCCACTGCTTCCTAAAATTGGAAGATTTCTAGTTTTCTTCTCTTCTGTACTTCTCATCTGGAAAATTTGAGTATATTGATTTTGAACCAACTGTCCTAAATGATATTACAACATACTGTTCAGTGAGAAGGTAAAATGCAAAAAAAGAGAAGTCACTCCAATATTCATCAAAATCTTCCATGAAATTTCAAAGAAAAGATCACCACTAAACTCATTCTATGAAGCCAACATAACCCTCATCTAGAAACTAGATAGGGAGTCATCAAATAAAGAGTACTGTAGACAATTTCTTTAATGAACATCAATGCAAAACTTCTGAATAAAATCTGGCCAACCTACTTCATAACCTACTTCAGCTAATCCAAAACTCACACTATGATTAAATGGGATTCATTCCAGAAATGCAGAGGTAGTTCAATATACACAAGTCAATAAATGTAATTTAACACATCAATAGGAGCAAGAACAAGAACCACAAGCATTTGATAAGATCCAACTTTTTTATGATGAAAGTTCTGGAGAAACTAGGAATACATGGAACATTGCTTGATATAATAAAAGCTATATATGACAAACCTACAGCCAGGATTATACTTAATGGAGAAAAGTTAAAAACATTTCCTCTAAAATCAGGAATTTAATATAGGAATTCTTATCCAGAGCAATCAGGCAAAAGACAAACATAAAGGGGATCCAAATAGGAAAAGAAGTAAAATTCTCCCTCTTTGCAGATGACATGATCCTGTATTTAGATAACCCCATAGATTCATCTCCCAACTTACTTGAGCTGATTTGAAACTTTGGAAAAGTAGCAGAGTATAAAATTGACCTACATAAATCAGTAGCTTTTCTGTATACCAATAATGGCACATGAGGCCAAAATCAGGAAAGCAACTCCTTCTGTAATAGCCTCAAAAAAAAAATACCCAGGAATTAATCAAAGATGTGAGGGACTTGTATGAAGAAAACTTTAAAAATGTGAAAAAGGAAGTAAATCATAGTTAAAGAAATGGAAAAACCTCCCATGCTCCTGGGTTGGGAGCATTAACATTATGAAATGTCAATACTTCTAAAAGTTGTCTGCAAATTCAATGCAATACCCATCAATATCCAAACAACATTATTCAATGAAATAGAAGAAGCAGTCTAAAAATTCATATGGAATAACAGAAAGCCTGAATAGCAAAAGCTATCTTAAGCAGGAAAAACAGTGCTGAAGGAATAATAATACCAAACAGCAAACAATTATAAAGCTGTAGCTATAAAAACAGCTTGGTACTGGCACATGATCCAGCCTGAGGATCAATAGAATAGAATTCATAAATCAACACACTGACCTACAGCCACCTAACCTCTGATAAAGGAGCCAAAAATACCAGATGGAAAGAAGACAGCCTCTTCAACAAATGGTGATGGCAAAATTAGCTATACACATGTAGAAAACTGAAATTAGATTCTTATGTATCACCTTGTGCCAGAATCAATTCCAAATGCATCAAAGACCTCAAGGTAAGAGCAGATACCTTAAAAATATTACAGGAAAGGATAGGGGGAAGACTAGTGCTCTTTGGCACAGGTCAAAACTTCCTATAGATTCAGAAACATAACAAATCAAACAAAGTCTGAATAAATAGGATTGTGTTAAATTGCAGAGCTTCTGCATGGCAGAGAACATAACTAACTAGATAAATAGAAAATTTACAGAGTGGGAGAAAATCTTTATTAGCTATACAACTTACAAGGGCCTCATACCTAAAATACACTTCGAGTTCAAAAAATTAAATCTCTCAAAAATGAATCCTCAAAGAAACAACCACCTAATTAATAAGTGGGTAAAGAATTAAAAAGAGGCTTCTCTGGAACGGAAGTAAAATAGCCAATAGACACATGAAAAAATGTTCAATAATCTTTGGCCATAAAAGAAATGCAAATCAAAACAACATGGAGATTCCACCTCACCCCAATTAGAATACCTATTGTTAAGTAAACAAATAATAACTGATATTGGCAGGAATGTGGCCAAAAGATAATGCTACTACACTGTTGGTCAGAATGTAAACTTGTTCAACCACTCTGGAAAGCAATATGTAGGTTCCTTAAAAGACTAAAGATAGAGCACCCCTACAATCCAACAATCCCACTCCTGGGCTTTTACCCAAATGATCACAAACAAGCCCATACTAAAGCTACTAGCACAACCATGTTCATTGCAGCATTATTTACCGTAGCTAAGATATGGAATCAATACAGATGCCTTGTAGATGAAGGGATCAATTAAGATATGTTATAAACACAATGGAATTCTATGCTGCCATCATAAAGAATGACACCACCCCATTCATAAGAAAATGTAAAGACTTCAAGTCAGGTGGAGTGGCTCATGCCTGTAATCCTAGCTACTCAGGTGGTGGAGATCTGAAGATCACTGTTCAGAGCCAGCCCAGGCACTAAAGTTTGTGAGACTTTTATCTTCAATTAACCACCAGAAAACCAGAAGTGGCACTATGGCTCAAAGGGTAAGGTGGTAGCCTTGAGCTGAAGAGCTCAGGGACAACTCCCAATCCCAGAGTTTAAGTCCAACAACCAACAACAACAAAAATAAAAGAAAGAAAAGAGAAAAAGAAAATGGAAAGGCTTCAAAAAGGTCATATTAATTGAAGTAAAGTAAGCCAGACCCAAAGAAACATAAGGATCCATGGTTTCCCTGATTTTAATATTTAAGGTATGTCTAGGATTGCCCTAGCAGAGGATCATAATAGCCTAATAGTTATGTACACAGGACCATATAAAATGATGTTAGTTGAAATGAGCTCTATGGTATGAAAACAAGAGTTCTTGTTTCATTTTCTTGATTTTAGTGACTGTTTGCAGTTGTCTCTTTTGTCTTTAGTTTTTTTCTCCTTTGGTTTATTCCCATGGTCACTGTTTCTGATGTCGGTACCCTTTGCCTTGTATATAAATTTATCTGCTTTGGGGAAGGGAAGAGGGTTCACAGAAATTGTGAGACATGGGATGAACAATGTGACAGTGATTCTAGACTCAATATGTTGAAACTGAACCTTACAACATGGCAGGGGAGGGGAGCTCGGTGGGGGGTGGGGGGGAAGCAAATCAGGAGAAAATGAGAGTGGATAACGCTGTTTGAAAAGGAATGTACTCATCACCTTATGTATGTAATTGTAACACCTCTGTACATTGCCTTTAAAATAAAGTAATCGTGCATGCTTTATAGCCATAGAAAAGTAGGAATTAACAGTTGTGGTACATTAATGTCACTAAAGGCAATAAAAGCAGCAAAAAAAACTTGGTATTTCTCAAACATTTCTTATGTGGGTTGCAGTAACACACTTCAGTCATCCCAGGACTAAGGAAACTAAGGATCACCCAGGCACTCCTTGACTACACTGCCAGTTCTAAGCCAGCTTGGACTCCTTTTTTGAAGATATTTTATTTCACTTTTTATTTGTTTCTCACTTTACAATAATCTGGCACAAACTTGAACTTTGTGACAGGAGTCCTGTTAAAAGAGGAATACACAAATACAAAGTGAGATTTATTTTTATAACTGAGACCAAGACTCACATGGAATCCTGGTTGGAAGGTCTAGAATGATTGCCTAGCTCAGAAACACACATTTCAGGCTGGGAGTTTGGCCTAGTGGTAGAGTGCTTACCTAGCATGCACGAAGGCGGGGGTTCAATTTCTGGGTACCACATACATAGAAAAAAGCCGGAAGTGGTGCTGTGGCTCAAGTGGTAGAGCTCTAGCCTTGAGAAAATCCTAGGACAGTGCTCAGACCCTGAGCTCAAGCTCAGGACTGGCAAAAAAAAAAAATACACACACACATTTCAGACTCTGTAAGGACATAATACAAGAAGCATAAGTTCAGAAAGAATGATTTTTTGATAGGGATTTCATTTATTTGGTCACAGCAATCTGTTGATATTTTTCTTATTATAATTTAAGATATTTAAACATTTCTTCTAAATAGGTAACTCTCACAGCCACAGTTTTATTTCCTCTTCCAAGGAAATAAATTCATGTTCTTATTTTATTGTAATGTGTAGAGGGGTCACAATTATATTCACCAGACTGAGGGTGGTACATCACTTCTCACACATTGACACACCCTTTCATGTTTTTGTATTATGTGATTGTTTAATGTACTATGTTATTTCTCTTTTTTTGTTGCTCTTTGGTTAATCTCATATTGTTACCTGACTTTGTTACCTGGTATACTGCATATAAATTTATTTGTTTATTTGAAATAGGAAAGAGAAGAGGAGTAAAACAAGATGACTGGAGGGGTTGGTGGGAGGGAAATGGGGACAGCTTGGGCTCTTTAACATATCCTTTCATTAAAAAAAATAGTTGTAGAGCTAGGAATGTGATTTAGTGGTAGAGTGCTTGTCCTGTATACATGAAGCCCTGGGCTCTCTTCCTCAGTACCACATTTATTTATTTATTTATTTTTTGCTAGGCCTGGGCTTGAGCTCAGGGCCTGAGCACTGTCCTTGGACTTTCTCAAGGCTAGAGCTCTACCACTTGAGCCTCACCAGCACTTCTGGCTTTTTTCTATGTATGTGGTACTGAGAAATCGAACCGGGTCTTCATGCATGCTAGGCAAGTAATCTACCACTAGGCCAAACTCCCAGCCCATCAGTACCACATTTAAAAAAAAAAAAAGAAAAAGAAAGAAAGAAAGAAAGAAAGAAAGAAAGCAAGCAAGCAAGCTGGAAGTGGCACTGTGGCTCAAGAGGTAGAGTGCTAGCCTTGAGCAAAGCAAGCTCAGGACAGTGCCTAGGCACTGAGTTCAAGCCCTAGGACTGGCAAAAAATAAAAATAAATTTTTAAAGTTGTTTTAGTTTTCAGCCTCTGGAATATCTTTTATAAACCAATAGAATACATTGTGTCCATTTTGTATAGAAAATTGACAGAGAGAGAGAGAGACAGAGACAGAGACAGAGACAGAGACAGAGACAGAGACAGAGACAGAGAGACAGAGAGAGACAGAGAGACAGGGACAGAGAGACAGAGAGAGAGAGAGAGAGAGAAAGAGAGAGACAGAGACAGACAGACAGACAGACAGAGAGACAGAGAGACTGAGACAGAGACAGAGAGGGAGACAGAGAGAGAAACAGAGAGAGAAACAGAGAGAAAGATAAACTACTTCCCCAAGGGTGGAAGCAAAACCCTAAGTGTTCATCAAGCTAGCCTGGAATTTGACTGTGAATTCCAGAGTTCTTTCTAATACCACGCTATCTGTCTATGAAGTAAACCCAAAGTGTCTTCCTATCTGCCCAAAATAGTATCTGTGTGTGTTGTGTGTGTGTGTGTGTGTGTGTGTGTGTGTGTGTGTGTGTGTGTGTGTGTGTGTTTGGGGTGAGACAGGGATAATTAATCTCCCAAACACAGCAGCTTGTCACACATATGATTCCTAATGCTATATTATCATCATCATCCTAGACTTAGGAAACACATGCTTCATTACAAGGGACTGTGTTTGATGAAGCCCAAACCTTTTTCTTATTCTTACTGCTAGGAAGCTTGTAGGTAAATTTAAAGTTCCTGTTTCATAACTGTCTTCTCTTCCACATGTATATCAGAGTTCTTGTTTTCCTCTCATCTTGATCCTGGATTGTGATTTAAATCTTAGCCAATCCTAAGCTTTTACTCAACATTTACATTTTTATTATAAGTATTCTCACAAGACATTCCAAAATCTTACTGGAATAAAATAAGATATGTAGTACATTAAAATAATAATTTACCTAAGAAAGGCTTTCATCTGTTACATCATAGTGCTTTGAATGCAATGGCTGAAAAAATCTGAGGAAAAATCAAGACACCATCTGGCTGCCTTTGGAAAGACAGAGGTAATTCAGGTCTTTGATCTGCTCTGCACATGGGTTGGGAGAGAGAGAGGACCAAATCTGCCTGACATAGACAATCATTCGCTTTATTAAACAAGTGTCTTGTATTACACACAGAGAGTATGCATTATGGGGATGCACAGGAAAAACTTATGATGAAAAGTAGATACTGAGCATTTTGAGTACTCTGGGTTTTGAAACATTAACATCACAGCTGTTTTCAATAATGTTTCTCTAAATGCAAGCTTATTTCCACAACATGTACTAATATAACTGTAACTGCTCTAAAATGTTTCATTATTTAACTAAAATCTTAGAAATAACTGGGGAACTGAGTCCATATCCACCTTCACCACCACCACTCTATGCATAATCTACTTTGAACTCATTTTCTAAGTCTGTTATTCAAGATGGGGATAATTTGAAATGTGCAGAAGGTGAGCGGAGGAGGGAGGAAGGGAAAGAGCAAGGGAGAAAGAGTGAGAGAGTCTGAAAAGGTTATAAGGTGGAGTGTACTGGGATTGTACATGGAAATGACAGCGGAAGAGCTCTTTTTCTGTGGGAACTTTACTGGGAATCTGACCCAGGTCTTGGGGAAACTGAAGTCTAGGTTGTTTGGTTACATTACAAAAAAAAAAAAAAACCACACATATTCCTTAAAAGGTTCTTCCAACTACCCTCTTTTTCAGTTGTCTTCCCTCTTACTCATGTAAATGCTTCCTTTGGAGAGATAGAAAGACAGACAGATAAATAGATGATAGATATACAGACAAACAGACATAGGCAGACAGATACATAGTGCATATGTATACTATATACACATATATATAGTAATTAGATATATAGATAGATGTATACATACGTACATATATACACATAACACATATATAAATATATGTATATACATATATATTAATTAGGAGATTTAGTTTCTTTGAAGTAGTTTGCCACACAAAAGCCAGGAGCCAGTGCTTCCCTTGGTTGAATGCAAGGAAGCCTCCTTAGGTCTGCAAAAGAAGGCAACCCACGAGCCTCCCAAAGTCAAGATTAGGGCAGAGCACAACTCTGGTCCCAGAATAGGAACGTTTCCAAGGATGGAAAGGGTAGCATTGAGCTTGGCAGAGCCTGGGTCTGCAGGGTGTGCCCTGCGAGTTGCTCTGCTCCAGGCCAAGCTGGGACTCTACTTCCAGTGGTCCCCAGAGGGCGCCACGTTCCAGGACCTAGTGCCCAGGGTCCTGAGCCCTTGTGCCCGTTGTAATGTAGGTAGTATGGGGGGGAACCTAACTCAGACCAGAAAATCAGAGACCCGCACCCTAAAATCCTCATCGGGGGTGTAAAACAGCCACACACCAGGGTAGCTGGCAGTCTCTCTGCCAATACCCTTTCCTCCCCCAGCGGAAGATATTCTTGCCCACCACCCAGACAGCGAGCTGGAAAAGGACTGTTTATTCCGGTTAGAACTTTGAGGACCTTAAGGTGGAGACGCGATCTGGGTCACAAAATAGAATCACGTCGCGAGTGGAGCTCTGCCCACCTTCCTCCCCTACCCCTTGAATCCTCGGGACCCGGCTGGCTGAGGGCCAGGGCGCAGGCGGAGGCCGAGCCTGGAGGTATTCTGGTTTATGCCTGAGGGAGGAGGATGCTCTGGGCGGCATCTCTGGCTTGGTCGGTGAAGGCCGAAGATTCCACGCCGAGGGGATGCGGACAAAGGATAGGCACGCAGAGATCCGGAGCCACACGAGGGATCAGGCTCTCGGGGACGCGGCCATGGGATCTCTTGCAGCTGAGTGGACACCCAACTCCCGAATGCTGTAGGCCAGGCCGAGAAATGGGGCACAATAACTGGAGATCCAGGTGGGACAGCTTACGTGTTCACTCACCCTGTGATCTGAAACTATCTTTTCAAAGGGATTCTAAATGGAAATATCTAGAAGACAATGAGAGTCCCATCCATTCACTCCCGGGCTTTCACCCAATCCACGACTTTGGCAACGTTGCAGCGCACACTTGGAACACGCCGCACGCTGGGTGCCGGGAGTCACGGTCGCCTCTCAGCAGGGTGGCGGGAGGAGGTGGCAGTCCCGAGTGCGGGTTTGCGCGTCGGTGAGGCCTGAGGGGTTCTACGGCGCGGGGCTGGCGCGGGGCCGCGGGGTCCTGAGCCCTTCTCGGCTTGCGCAGGCACCCAGGCGCGGGCACCGGTACTAATCTACGACCCGTGGAGCGCTCTGAATCCCCGTGCCTAGACATACGTCACACAAGAAGATATATATATTCTTCGCACTTGCTGTGCACTTAGCACCGAGAGGGCTATTCCTTGCAGGAATCAACGGGAAACCCAAGGTCCTGTGACCCTGATTCCCCGAGGCCTCAGAACTCCAAGCGCCGAGCGGCTGGGGGCGGCCCAGACTTTTCAGCTGAACTCTCCAACAGGTGGCGGGGGCGGGGAAGACAGCCGCTGCACGAACCTCCAGCCTAGCGGGACGCACACGCACACGCCCCAGGGAGCTAGAGCAGACCAGCGCCCTGGGGAAGGGGTGCAGGCTCCAGGGGAGCCGGGATCTCCGAAGGGGGCGTGTGCGCTGGAAAGTGAATAAGCCGCGGGCTCTGTGGCCGCCAAAGAGCTTCCCAGGACGCCTTCCGAGATTCCCATAAAAAGAATTTCGTTGTTACTAGCTGAGACAAATCTCCCTTTCAAGTGACTTGTGCAATCAGAGGCGCTTCTTTGGGATCTAGAGAGTGGGGGAGAGTTATGACTCTCTTTTCCAATTCTTCTCCCTGTGGGCGAATTTTGCACGCGCGCGCGCGCACACACACACACTATAGGGGGATTATTGATAATGGATTAATTAAGGGGTGTCAGAGGTCTTAAGATTCTTCCCTATCATGACTCAGGATCCTGTAGGCTACCCACTCCGGGGCTCCCCACTCCAGTTCCCCCCATTCACCCCCCTCCCCCGAGAGGGAACCGAGGTCTCTAAAGTCGCGTTAGTACTGAAGCTGTTTACGCGCCCTCCAGACTGATTTATTCTCCAGTCACTCGGACGCTTTGGCGGGTTAATTTTTTGTCATTGTTCCTCGTCACACTGAGATAGTTTGAAGTTCAAGGCGGGTTTATTTATCACCCTGCACATTTGAAATACAGTCAGACATAAAAATAACGGACTCTGGGACTCTGGCGCAATATTGGAGCCGTCGGGGAATAATTTGGCTAACTGACTTGGACGTTTCACCTTCTAAACAGAAATGCAACTTTCAGTCAAACTGTAAATCAGATTGTCTTCAGGAATGAAAAAAAAAAAAACCGTACAGCAAAACCAGAAAGAATGGAAACAATACTAAAGAAAACGCAGATATAGACCAAAGCAACATTAGCTTTAGAAAACCGAACTAGAATTTAATTTCAGGTGTAGAACTTCGTCGGAAACACGGATTTCTGAATGTTTTACTAGCAGGGACTGACCCAAGGATTCTAGGGTATCCCGGACTCTCAACTTTTAAAAGATGTGTTTGCTGCGCTGTTATTCAACAATATAAAATAATAAATGCTACTTTAAAATATTAAAAACCCCAACTAGGATTTGGAGGCATGGCTCAAATGGTAGAATATCAGCCCCACACAGACAAAGCCCAGTGCTAGGCCCTGAGTTGAAGCCCCAGGACCTGCACAAACAAACAATCCAGATAACCTTCCTCTCTGGCGAAGTCAAGTTGAACGCCTAGGAGAACGAAAATTATAAATAGAAACAAGGAGTTGGATGATATTTGAAGGGCAGAATAGAGACTGAAGAAGCAATCTAAGCCTTGGTAAATAAGGAAATCAGAAAGTTCCCCTATACCAATCTTATTTCCAATTTTCCATGGGTAGATGGAAAAGAATTTGATAGTTTTTCCTTCTTCTGTGCCTCAGGGGTTCCTCTCCCACCCATGTGAGAACCCATAATATTAATTGCTTACTTTCTTGCCATCTCCCACAGACCCAGGCCAAGAGGAGCCCTAGCAAAGCAGGAACCAGAAGAGAACAGAAAACCAATGCATGCAACCCCTCCACAACTGATCACAAAGGAAAATCCAAAACACAACCAAATAAAACGTCTGCTCAAGAAGGACGCATCTGCTATTATTTTGCATTATTTCTCCCCCAAGTAAATTTCATGGGACGGGGAGGAGGCTGGGGAAAGCAGACTTGTCTTGACTAGCCCCTTTCCATCCATTATAGAAAGCTAACCCACAAGGATCTTACCAGTAAGCACCTACCCCGTTTTCAGGGCATTTAAGCACACACAGACACAGACACAGACACATACACACACACACACACACACACACACACACACAATCTTTCTTTTTTAAAACCAAAACAATTTACATGATTATAACATCTCTCTAAATATACAGAAATAAGAGAGAGCTGTGACTTAAACTTCACGACACTAAAACTGATTTTAGAGATTATATATGTGTATATATATATATATATATGGAAGAATATGGGAGGGGTACAATGTCCAACAAGAATTGTACTCACTATCTTCTATGTAATTGAAACTACTTTGTACATCACCCTGACAATACAATTAAATAAAAAGGAAAAAGCATATTTAATTAAAAAACAGAATACAGGGGCTTCCTGTACAAAAGTAAAGGAGTTGTTTTACAATAACTTTGAAGGTGTATGGGAAAATACCTTGCTAGCAGATAGTTTTTAATGTCCATTGATAACACTAGAGATGCAATTTAAAGTAGTGTTCTAATGATCAATATGTACTTTCAAAAGCATTAAAAATAAGATTAAAATCAGTATCTTAATGGGGAAATAATTGCTTCGTCCTGCTTCATCCCCAATCCTTTGGAAAGCCCCTACACCTGCATCCTCCTGAGAGAACTCTCCCCACACTCCCCACCCCCAGCCTCCTGTGTCCCTCCCAATGCTGAGTAAATAGTTGTCTTTTTCCCCCACTCTCAAGACCCAATTATATTCATACAGTTTTAATATTTGCATAGTCAGTTCTTGACAAAATGTCTTTTACATCAGTCCCAAGCTGGCTTTGGTCTAATTGATACCTCTGCTTCTTCAGAAGGACAATTTGCTAAATGCAGTGCACTCTGCTAATGGGCACCTCCTGTATTTCAGGTAATCCTTTGCCAAGAGATGGCCCAAGAACCTTTCAGGATAACCAGCAAGGGAAATAAAAAGGGAAACGCTTGCCTTTCTGCACATTTATTTTTATTTGTTCGACCTTTTTTTCTTTGCTTCATTTCTAATACATCAAAATGACTTCTTTCTTTTAGATTCTCAAACCACAAATATCTCAAAAACATATATTTCAAAAAGTAAATCTACAGATGTAATACATACTGTGAGCCCTATAAAACGCGTTTACAATGCTGACTTAAAGAAATAAATTTATAGCTTTCATATGTACCTTCTTTGGGCAATAGGCAACTGCCATATGTTTCTGACTTCCCTAATTCAACTTTCCTGCAACATCTGTAGCAGGTAGTGCTTCTTAAAGAACACTGTATGGAATTTGGGAAAGAACCTGTACCAAAGGCTGAAAGAGGAACATTTTTTTAAGAGCTCAGTCTTTCTAGAAATGCTAGCTATTCTAAATTTACATTACTGAATGTTCATGGCCTTGAACTCACCTTGTGTTCCCTTTTTTCCCCATGTGAATGAATTTGGAAATACAGCTTGCTTTTTTTTTGTTTTTACCTGCTAAAGATTCTTTATAAGCATAATATCAAAAGTATAAACTATTCATTTTAGTTCCTCTTGCAAGTAGCATCTTCACCTTCAGCTTCCTGAATATATCTCTTCCTGAAAAATCCAGAAGAGCTGTTTTATTTGAGACAAAATTGGAATTTTGTATATTGAAATGGAGGGGAGGATCTTAGAATTTCTCACTCAATATATACTTTATTTATTTATTTATTTTTGCCAGTTCTGGGCTTAAGCTCAGGGTCTGGGCACTGTCCTCGGGTTTTCTTAAGGCAAGAACCCCACCACTTAAGCCACAGCACCACTTCCAGCGTTTTCTATGTATGTGGGGCTGAGGAATCAAACCCTGGTCTTTGTACATGCTAGGCAAGCACTCTACCACTAGGCCAAACTTCCTGCTCCTCAAAATACACTTTTTAAAAGAGAAAAGAGTTTGCACAATTAGACAGGAAACAAAAAAAAGTTGACATAAAGAGCATTTTGTCAAATTTTCACACATGGTTAAGTGTAGAGTTTACTCTTGATGTTAATACTATTTTCCATTGGCTCACTGCTCCCAGGCAACACATACACAATTCTAGTGGTATCTTTAGTAGGTTAAAAAGTCTTGTCATTCATCTGAAAATGAAATGCCTCGTCTGTCAGAATGAGTAAATTACATTCATAGTTTTCATTTTAATTTTCTCAGTAGATTTTATAAAATGTGCAAAAAATTTTACTGAAAGTTTTATCATTTACGTAAAATATAGGAATAGTGCCTAATTTCTAGTCAACTAGAGAGTATAATAATTTTTCTATTTAAAAGTGAATACTGAAAATCAGAATGGTGGCTGGAACCCTATAGTCCTTAGCTACTATAAAGGCAGAAGCAAGAAGATCACTTTAGTTTAGGAGTCTGAGGCTAGCCTGGCTTCCAGATCCCTTCTCTGAAAGAGAGTGGGAGGGGGGAGGGATAGGGAGAGGAAGAGTCAGAGGCCAAGAGTCAAACAGAGAGAGAGAGAGAGAGAGAGAGAGAGAGAGAGAGAGAGAGAGAGAGAGAGAGAGAGAGAGAGAGAGAGAGACAGACAGACAGACAGACAGACAGACAGACAGAGACAGAGAGAGAGAGCCAACAATTAGGCACAACACTTAGGCTTTCTTAAAAGAAGCCTGCTTAGTTTCATTTTCAATTTTTATTTATAGAGGAGCACAAAATGATGAACTATTTACTTCAAATAATATGAAACTATATTTTGGGCAACAGTGTAACCACAATTTTAAGAATATTGCTTACTTTAATTTTCACATTCATTTTCTGAGTTTATAACTAAATTATGTTGCAATACTGGTATTAGCAATACCCTGTTACCTGTCTTGGGGTATTTCTTTATTTCTGGTTTTAATTTCATTACCTCTTTCAACCTGTCTACTTTGGAATCAGATATTAGTTATAATGTAGCCTTTTCCATCTTTTCTGCCGTTGATCCCTCACAGATAATGGAAGTGAGAGAGGTGGGGGGGGGCTAGTGAGGCAGATAGTAAATACAAACTGCAGCAGGGTCGAAAGGTAAAACAGATATTACTGGAACCTGAACGTGAAGAGAAAAGTTTATCTAAAGTACGAGTTTTCTTCTGGAGGCCTGGCAAGCTCTTTACTTCCTCAGTCTTCTGTGTGCTGAGTTTAAAAGACCCTCTTCTCCAATGTGAAAAACATGTTGGGGATAGGGAGGGAGGGCTGAAGACAAGCTTACCTTCCCAATCTCTCAAATCGCGGACCTCTTCGGAACTCTAAACAAAGGAGTATTGAATGAAAAAAAAAAAAAACAATTAACAGAGTAACTGATTCTGAACACCTAAGGACCGGACTTGGCTCCTCTGCGCTCTTCCAGGATCCTTAATAGTGGGCCTCAGTCTCAACTAATCTAGTTGTTGGGGGAGAGAAAGGAAAACCAAAAGACAAACAAAGCAAATAAGTAAGTGGGGGCTACCAACTCCGCGTGGCGTCTGAGTGAGAGCCAGCTCCGGGAGCTGCGGGAGTTTCCCTAGCCCAGAGGGATTCGGGCTCAGCCCTCCTGCTCCTCCCAGCCTGTGTTTGTAGCGGTGCCTCTCGACCTCGCCGGAATAAAGTCCCAGAGAGCTCCCGCCACCCTCCAGCATTTTCTCTCCTAATCCTTGTAAATGAGTGCCCTTTGTGATTATTATTCTCATTAATCCAGGTTACTGGGAGGGGCTAAGGAATGGGGGGGAACCTCAGTCTTGATTTCTGCTGCTGCCTGTCGATCAAAGCGGTGATGTCTGATATCCGTGGCTCTAAATTAAAACATGTCTCTTCTTGGATGAAATTACGAAGAAAGACAAATAATGAGTCCTGTTGGTGTTTGGGGTTTGCCCAGACTCACCCACTACTCATTTGCCTGTTTCTGTATTTTTCCCATATTCACTGAAAGCTAATAATAAATGTCTCTTTATTAATGGAAAGGAAGTGCGGGTCCTGTTTAGAAACTCAGAGGATGCGACTTGAGTCAGGGATCACTTCTTAGTGGCAGGTTTCCAACCCCAGAGTGAATTGTAGGGGCTAAAAATTCTGAACAGCGATTGTCGAGTGCAAAACAAAATAAAACGAAACGTATGTGCATTTCTTTCCTATAAAACCTTTAGTTTTAGAACATAAAAACCAATTATTTAGCAACGAACTATCTTCCAAATTACAGGAGCTGGAATATTAAACCCTATAGGCATAGTCAAGGACTTATTTTTTTTTTAAAGCTCCAGGTTTTGTAAGAGCTATTAGACACTGTGAGGTTTTAAAATTATTTCAAATAGAAGAATAATTCAAATCTAGCAGGATTTGGACACTGCAGATCTTGTGCTCTGACTTCCACCAAACTCCTGAAATTGACTCATTCCACTGAGTGGCTTATTTGAAACAGAATATGTCTCTTTTTGCAAGGGGCCTAACACTGTGTTTCTTTTTCTATCATGTCTTTAACGTAGCTCCTATTGGAGGCACATACTTCTCACATGTCTGCACGTGTGCAGTGGACATGAGCACATAAACACGCACACACACGAGCGCACTTAAACGTGCATATGGGCAGAGACACTTGCAAGCGTGCGAGCAAAAACTTAGAGGTTCCGTTTAATGCATACGCATTTTGTCCTAATTTCCTTTGCTGGAAAAGCTTATTGTAGCCTGTCACATTGTTGAGGAAAGGCCTGATGAACCTATAGCCAAAGCTAGGTAGCTTAGGGCTAGCCTCAGAGAGATTCCTTCCCCATCTCTGGGACCCAGGGAGTCTGCGACCAGGCTCACAATCCACAGGTCCAGCTCAGACCGCTAGCCTGAGACTCCTATCTGGAAAGAAAGAGGAAGCCAGCAGCTGTGGCTGTAAGGTCCCAGTGGAAAACTTTCCCAAACCCCAGTTTGAACGGGGACCAAGGGCTCTAGCGCCCTCGTCCTGTCCCAGACCGAGCACACTGAATTATTTCTAAGGATTATTGTTTGTTTGTTTGTTTGCTTGTTTTGAGCGTGTGGATGTTAGTGGAGCGAGAACTTTCTGTCTTGTTTGTTGTGTGAACACAGGTCTCCCAAGTTGTGGGGGTTTGTTGTGCTTCTTGCTACAGGGGAAAAGGCAAAAGAGTCGTGACCCAGTTGAGAAAAGCAGATTAGGAGCTGTAGGGTCCTAAGAGCGCGCTGAGGTCTCCATCAGATTTCTAAATCAGTTTGAAATGGACAGGCTCCGCGTCTGGAAATAGCATTTAAAAAAAACGATCTCGGGCCCAGCCTCCCCGAAAAACTCGGTCCGAGTGAGCCCAAAGGATCCAGCGACTCCCTTCTGGGCAAAGGACGGTGCTTCCACACCTCCGAGGCAGAAGGGTGTTCGGAAGGAGCTGCGGGTCGCATCCCCTCCTGCTGGGGGAGAGCGTGGACTTGGGCCCCAGCCCTCTAACCAGGCCTGCTGCGGCTCAGAGGGCAAAAGCGCGCGAGCTTCCGAGCTTGGGGGATAAACTCTGGCTACGTCTGACCTTTCACTTCAGCAAACATATTTTCCATCCAAACTCTCGAGGCAGACTCTCCGTCCTGTGCCGTTTTTAATGCTCCAACCAACTTTACAAACAAGATTTTACTTTCTTTTTTTTTGGGGGGGGGGAGAAGATATCACCGTAAGATACTATTAAACTTGCGTCCCCAGATAGCTCCCTAAACAGTGACACAGCCCTTCTTTTGTGAATTCAACTCCAAAAACAGTGACAAAGCCATTCTTTGGTGAATTCTACTCAAAACAGAACAAAACAAAAACAAAACAAAACAGCTACACAACCTTTCCTTTGTGAATTCAAAACCTCGTCCAATTGAATCTATTTCTTAAGTATATAAAGGAAGCACCCACCGCAGGGATATTGCTAAGTTTTAGGATTGGGAGGCGAATGGATTTGGAAGGCCTTGGTGTGCCTTTGAGCTCCACGGCGAGCTCCCCCAGCTAAGGTAAAAAATTTAAAAAAATCGGTTCCAGTGGTGAAGTCAGAGGAAAACAACTAACAAGAACCCATCACTCGTCACACATTTTATACTAATGGTTAAGTGGAATATGCAATCTTCATCCAATAAAATCATTGTATTCCACAGAGATGTATTCTACTTAAATCAAAACATTTTTTTGTTAACTACTGTAAAAAGTTGGGGTGGAAGCATAAAATAAACTGTCATTCAATTAAGTGTTGGTTTCAATACATCTTAAACAAATTGTAAAAACATGATACAAATATGGTGAATTTGGAAAATAAGAAGGTAAATCACTTATAATTTTAAAAACACTGCAATTGAGTCTTAAAAGTAATTTTACTTTCTCTGTGCCTCTCAACACATAAAATAGTATTTACCGAAATGAAAAAGTTCCTTTTGAAGATTTCAGGGGGACATTAGGGTTGTCTTTATAAGCAAAACATTCAGTTAAAATTCCATGACCTAGCTTTAAAGTGACGACTGTGAAAGAAAAGGGAGTCTCCAGGGGAAAAAAAGTGCTTTTCCCGTTAATTTATATAAGACTGAACATACCTCCAATGTTTTGTTTGTAGATATAAAGGTTTCAAATATTTTAAACACGTTTTTCCTAAGTGGAATTCACGGAGTAAAATGTAAACCTGCTGCCGTGCTTGACTCAGAGTGGCTTCTACTAAACACGAGAATGTTTAAATGAGACACTAGCAACTTTGAAGGCTGTGAAATCTCACCGCCTCCCCAAAAGTTCTACGAGGTGGCAACGGATCTGGCTGTGGGATTGGTGATTTATTCCAGGAAATATTTTTGATATGCTAACTTGGTGCTTTTCTCTGTTTAAAGCCAAAGGTTTCCGTCTTCCCAAATCCAAGGGACGGAAGAAGCTGGAGAGTTCGGGCTGGACTGGCCCTGTGGGCTATGGCGAGACCAACTGGATTCCGAGAGCGCGGCTGGCCAGTCCAAGCCAGATGGCGGCGCTTTGCACTCCGGACGTTTTCTTTTTCTTTTTTCCTTTTTTCCTTCCCAACCTTCTAAGGAAGTGGGCGCGGGTTGCGCAGAGCCGGGGTCTTTTGATTGGCCAGCCTTCTGGATGATTGACAATTCCCCGGGCTCCTCCCCTCTCCACTTTATTGACACTAATGAGCAAGTTCTTCCCACCGCTCTCCTGCTTGGAAGTGCTGACAGATCAAGGCAACAAATTTCAATTACAATCCCTAATTTGTGTCCGCAGAGTGTTTTTTTTTTTTTCTTTCTCATGTTAGTCTTCTCTGGCGCATCAGTCGAGGCAGATCTTGGAGCAGTCGGAGGAGGTGGAGGGGGTGGGAGCGAAGGAGTGCAGCAGTGAGAGCGCGCCAGAGACTGGGGAAGGAAACTTGGCGGTCTCAGCACTGGGTCTTCGGATCCCCACGCAAGCCAGAAAAGAGGAAACGCCAAATTTGCTTTTGCTCGCGGCTGGGAAAAAGGGGGCAGATCTCGGGAGGCTCCGAGAGTGGTTCAGTTGTTGGTGGGACCAGGAGAGCGTGTGCGTGCGTGTGCCCGCGTGAGTGTATATGAGAGTGGGGCGGGCGGGCGCCAGGCGGCGAGGATGGCCGAGAAGCGGAGGGGCTCTCCGTGCAGTATGCTCAGCCTCAAGGCGCACGCCTTCTCGGTGGAGGCGCTGATCGGCGCCGAGAAGCAGCAACAGCTCCAAAAGAAGCGGCGAAAGCTAGGCGGGGAAGAGGCAGCCGGGGCCTCCGACGACGGGTGCAGCAGCCGCACGGGCAGCGCAGCCGAAAAGAGTTCC
The DNA here is from genome assembly GCF_031878675.1 of Megascapheus bottae. Classification (NCBI taxonomy): domain Eukaryota; kingdom Metazoa; phylum Chordata; class Mammalia; order Rodentia; family Geomyidae; genus Megascapheus; species Megascapheus bottae. Next base: position 57,684,977 of record NC_143516.1, read on the forward strand.
TCGGAGGGAGATGAGGGCGCAGCGCACCCGCCACCCGCTGGGGCGGCGTCGGGCCTGGCTCGGAGCTGCGCGGACCTAGAGCGGAGCTGTGGCTCAGGAGGAGCCACGGGTGAGTCGCCCCCTTTCCGCTCAACTTCTTCCTCGCTCGTCCCAGCCCCGAGTCTGCAAGGCGCCGCGAACCTGAACTTCTACGCGCCCGTGGGCGCCCGCGCACCCAGGGTCCCTAAGTGGCCGACACCGCTCGAACCTCCAGCGCCTGGGTCCCCGGTGTCCAGGTCCTTGGCTCTCTGCATAACCCGGTCACCCTACCAATGGCTAAAATGAGGTCCAGCCTCGCCTGGGAAGCTGCCGTCGCCTCTCGCGGCGCCCCGCGCCCTTGGCGGGCTGCGGGTGTGATTTCCCCTTTTGCTTCCTTTGGGGTTCCGATCAATGGGTGCTGTTTTTACTTTACTTTTAAAAGTCTTGGGCGGGGTTGGGGTGCTGGGCGACGGCCTAGCCGAATCCTCCCCGAAACCGGAATGAATGCCCTAGTCCGAGCTTGCAAACTAGGAAAGGAGGCCGGCGTACTTGCAAAGGTCATATTGGCCCTGGACTCCCGTGCGCTGGCCGGTGGGCTTGGCCGCGGCCTTTCCGCCCTCTTCTAGCCGCTCGCATGGTGGAATTAGAGCCTTGTGGGGTGGGGGGGGGGAGAGATTGGTTGGAGTATGGTCTAAAGAAATTTCTAGAAAATGCCTCAGGCCTGGCTAGCAGCGCCTGTCACGAAGCAGGCAGGCGGCTGAGGACCCGAGGGGCGCTGGCGGCGTGCGGTACCCGGAGTCGCGGTGTGCCCGGGGGTATCGGCCTTAGGAAACGCGTCTCCCCGACAAGCGTCCCAGACCCCAGGCGCAGAGAAACCTGAGGCGGCGGTGGATGGGGTGGACGTGGCCCGTGTATCTCCCCGGGGCTGCGTACGTGGGGGACCCGGCGGGCCCCTTTCAGTGCCTTGCGCCCCTGGCAGAGGGCCTGGCCGTCTGGAGGCCCTGAAGGTGTCACCCTGTCCCCATTCTCCCAGTCCTTTTGTTTTTTCCGCCTTCTCCAGTCGTAGAGTCAGTCCTCCTTACAGTCTTCCCCTTGGGAAGCCCTCACCGGTACCCCATCTTTGCCCTTTGCTGTCCAGGAGGCGGCGAGGACAGCTTCCTGCAAGGCGCTTCCCCGCTGGCGTCTCCCGGAGGCTCTCCTAAAGCGTCCCCGACGCCCGCTCACGCCACGCCGGGGACCCCGCTGGCCTCTGCGCAGGCCCCCCGGGTAGATCTGCAAGGGGCTGAACTCTGGAAGCGCTTTCACGAGATTGGGACTGAGATGATCATCACCAAAGCCGGCAGGTAAGATGGGGCCATCTGGGATGACTGCGTGGAGGACCCAGGCCGCTGGAAGGAGTTTTTCCTCTGATGGAGGGGATGTAGCGGCGGGCCCCTCACTTTTAAAGGCCGGTTTGACTGACCCTAGTGTGGTCCCGAAGGGCCCCCGGAGGCCTAGGTCTTCGGGTTGCTGCAGTTTAGAATTCGAAGCAGTTACAGATTCAAGGTCGGTTCTTTAGGTTGTAGTTACCTGTTCTGGAACTAGAGAATTAAAAAAAAAATGAGGAATATTCTAAAGTTGACTTTCTAGGTTGTTCCTGGATCATATTTCCTGACACTTCAAAAATATGAAATATATGTGCTGTGTTCATATACTAGGATGAAAAGTAACTGTGACTTTTCATTATGATATGTGTTTAATCATTTATGGCTATAAGAACAATAACTCTAATTTTAAAAATCATCCTGTTTATACAATTACAGTTACAATATTCAGTTTTTTTCTACACGAAATCTAACCTGTGTGCTTAAATTTGGTGAAGAATGCTAAAAAATGTGCTTTTTTTTAAGTATGAAACTTGCGCATCTATCACTTAGTAAAACAAACGAATTTGTTGGCGAGATCATACTAATTTGAGGTAGGAAACATTTGCATTTTAAAGTTTTCAAGTTTTCAATTAATTTAGTGCAAGGAGATATATGGATGTTTCCTTAAATGGAACTTACACACACACACACACACACACACACACACACACACACACACACACACAGCCCTTTCAGAGAGTACACATGGTAAAAACCTGGATAGCAAAAAAGTATCCAAACTTATTAGAAATTACAAAAACTTATTTTATTGAATCCATATGTTACCTTCTACATTTTCACAGAGCTTTTATTAATGATTCAAATTTGGTCTTCAACAACACAAAGCAACAGTTGTCTTGTAAAGGATATAGTTAAACACCTTTATTCTTTATCTTACAGGTGCACTGAAGTAACACTACAGCAGCCAATGTATTAAACTATTTTCATGCTTAATCATGGGCTTTTTTTCTCTGCCTGTGTTCTTGGTATAGCATTGCTGTTACTGAAGATTGTGTTGTTTTGTTAAGTTAACCAAAGTTGGATTCGCTGGAAGAGTCCCAGATATGTCATTGAAAGAACATTTAAAAAGAATAAATGTCTGTATTTTTATATACAATCATTTGCCTACCTCTTTCTTTAGTGGTCAATTTCTTTTGACAGGATAGATACATTTATTTTGCATTTCTTTTGATATGCATCTCAGGGAAGTCAAGAGAAAAGGGATTTTCATTACCAAAGTTTAAAGTAACTAAGGTGAAAAAAAGAAACGTTTTTGAAATAGGGTGGGGGAAAGAATGATTGGTAAATATACGTTGTGTTTAGTTTCTGTTTTCAATAAAGAAGTTTTACTATACCTTTCAAATTTAGAGCAAGTTTTGCACTTCACCTTCGCCATGCTGCAGACAGGAAGTCCTGTCTCAATAAAGAACATATTGTTTGGTTATAGCATGGCACATTGGCTCCTTGTGGGTTTTTTTATAACCCTTTTAAAATTTCACATCATAAGATGTTTTATCACCTTTCAGAAATTTGAAAATTCAGTTCCTACCATTTGGTACATTTTAATATCTGTATTTATTAAAGCAAATGTGCTTATTGATTTTGTTTAAGAAGTGGTTTCTTTAGTGCCATTATTTCTGAAATGCAGAATTCTTTTATTTTTAGCTCTACTGACACTTCAGTAAGCAGGGACGACATGTGCGCAGGGTACAACAAATTGCATTTAAAAACTTCTGTGTTCTGGCACTTTATATTACCAAGTGAATGCTATAAAATGTTTCTACATTTAGAATAGATATTCGAGAGGAATCTTTGTTATACACATTCTTTATTCTTAATCACAAACAAAAGCAAAACCAAACCTCCTTCTCTTGCTCTCTGAACAGGCGCATGTTTCCCGCAATGAGAGTGAAGATTTCAGGATTAGATCCTCACCAGCAGTATTATATTGCCATGGATATTGTACCAGTGGACAATAAACGATACAGGTACAGAGATTAGATACAGGATAAGAAAACACTAGGGTTTTGCAGACAGCACTTGTTTTATCTGTGACAACTGTGATCTCTCCCAAGTCTGTAGATTTTCCAGATCTCTGGATTCCGGCCGTCCAGATGGGGCCTTGTACAGCAAACAGGGAAATTTGTTTTTGTTTTCTATTTTTGCTTTTAATAGATGCAGAAATGTCTCCAGTCACTGAGACTTTAAAAGGCTAATTTGGTGTAGTTTAACTCAAGATACTTTTGTGCTAATTCATATTTCAGTTCCAGTTTTGAGATGAAATGTAATGTCAAGTTTGTAGAGACCCATTCTACTGAATACAGTGTTACATTTTCTTCTTGAAGTTTTGTTCTTCACATTTAGTTTTTTTTTTGTCTTGTTACATTCAAAATCGTAAGAGTTATAGGCATTTCTCCTTTAAATTGTTCATGTACAAGTTAGAAAAGTAATATGTTCTAATAAACTGTGATATTAAGATAGCTCTGAACTGGTAATGAATTGTTACCCTTGGCTTGTTTTATTGGTTGGAAGTTAAGAATTGTTTTATGAAAATTTTATAATAATTGGATTTAGAACAAATTGTATTTATTTAAACATTAGGTAAACTTTCAAAAGATATGTGTTCTACAGTTTCAAGGCAAACTTTGCCCTCTCACTTTTACACAAAAGCAAATCACGAATTTTAAATGGCAGTGCCTTTTATTTTTCTGAATATTTTAGTGCTAAAAGTTTCTAAAAGGAAGTGTTGATTTTAAAGTTTTCTCCTCTGTCTTTTTCCCTCTTATTCCTTTCTCTTTTTCTGTAATGTGCACACAGTAAACTAAGTTTTAAAATAAAGTTAGATTTTTCAAATTACTTAAATATTTTGACTTGTTCTGTGAAGAAATCTTAGGATTTTGAAAGCACACAGATTTTAATTTAATGTAGATAGACCTATGAAATAATACAAAATGTGTGACAAAATTGAATGTTAATAAATTCTTTAATAAATAAAAGAAAAAAATGAATACAAATTTAAAAATGGTAAAAAATTGAATTTTATTTGTCCTTTTATATAAGGTATACCACTTGTTTTAAGTATTTAGAAATTCTGCTAAAATTATTTAGTGCCTAATGACAATTGGAAAGCATTGATTTATTAAATATATGTGACTTAAAACTCATATTGTGATTTGGGTTGTGCTGAGAAAAAGAATGGGATTTTCTTTTACAAATGAATGTTATTATAGAGGTGATGTTCATTGAGGTTACAGTTACATAAGTCAGATAAAGAATACACTTCTTTTTGGACAGTGTCACACCTTCCCTCACTTTCTCCCAGTTTTTCTCTCTTGTCCTCATCCACAAATTGTATAATCCATTTTCAATAGAGTGTCTAGTGAGTACCACTTCAGCATTTGTTCAGCCTTTGCCTTTATATTTCTGTGGTCCCTGTAATTCTTCCTGGAGCTGGAAATCATTTTCTGAGTTTTAATCTTGCTTTTTCTTCCAAAATGTCTTTTATAAAATTTCAAAATTTTATTTTTACTAAATCACTTTTTATGTACTTTCTTAGAAAAATAAATAAAAATTTATTTAAAAAGTAAGGATAATTTAAAAATCAGTATTAAAATGTTAAATTTTAAAGATCACATGGTAAAACATAAATTTGTTTTAAGTTATATTGCATCTTAAGAAATATATTTTTAACATTAGTATTTAACGTGTTTTACAAAGAATGTGTAAGTCTAGCATTTATTTCTTAGTGAATGTGGAGTTTTGAACTGTTCAATATGCATAATTTTGCAGTTTTGACCAAGTTCATAACCATTTTTTCTTTTTTTATATATTTTTATTGTAATTGCAATTAATAAAAAGGTCACATTATATTCACCAGAAAGAAAGTGCATTACTTCACAAACATTGATACCCTTTCTCATGTCTTGGTCCCCATTTCCCTCCCCGTGCCCCCGCCCCTTATCTTGTTTTCCCCCCTTCCCTATTCGATTTTACATAACGAAAAACGCATATATACAATATATCAGATAACAAGGTGAAATACTGTAATAATATGAGATAACCAAGGGACAGCAAAAGAGATGAGAGATAATATAGTACATTAAGGACAACAATCACTCATTATATGGCTTTTGTTTCTATATCCTGGAGGTCCTTTCGTTTAGCGTCATACTATATATGGCCTATGTACCTAGGTTTTGTTCTATTGTAAATCTCTGCTAGGAGAGCCCCAAGTACATAACTATTTTGGTAGTAATCAGATTCATATAAAAATATAGCTTTTTCACATTTCTAATATTTTCATTATATTTCCCAACTGTTTCAGCATTGTTAGAAAATTTTGGCAATCTCTCTCAGACAATGGTATTCGGTCAAGTTAAAAGACTGACAATTGTAATGTAAAATTAATAGTCATAAAATCTCACTGATAAGAACTTAAAAATTACAGAATACTAATTAAAGGAAGATTTTTAAACATTTGTGATGTAACTCCCTAAAAAAGGAATTAAAAACTACATGGCATATTAGACACAAAAGAATGAAATATAGGACCACAATTGAAGCAAAGAGGCTCATTAGAGATATGATGAGACTGTTTCATGCTATTTACAAAAAGAAATTTGCACACTACACAAAAGACTTTTTAAAGACTATTGGCAAGTTATTGTTATAAGATTGTATGCAATGTTTAATATACACATGGATGGAAAATATCTAAGAATATTTCTTGTTTTCTTATCCTTCCTTCTTCCTTCCTTCCTTCCTTCCTTCCTTCCTTCCTTCCTTCCTTCCTTCCATCCTTCCTTCCTTCTTTTTTTTTTCTTGTTGTCGTTGTTGTATCAGGGATTAAACTTAGGATTTGCTGTTTAGGTACTAAATAACCTAAGCCATACCTGCAAATCAGAGACCTTAGTTTTTGAACTAACATTAGTAAATTATCATCTTAGATTTTCAGACATTGCTTGTTACTTAAAACTTCCTTATTTAAAGCATTTTATTTTTATTCAATTTGCTTGACATTAAAATAAACAGAATAGGATTTTTTACTTAATTAGAAAAGCAATATTAAACCCAGGCACTTGTAGCTCATACTGGTAATCTTATCTGTACTGGAGGTCTGAAATCTGAGGATTGTGGCAGGGAAAATTTGAGAAATTGTTTTTTTCTTTTGTCATTCATAGGACTTGAATTTAGGGCCTAGGTATTGTCTCTGAGCTCCACCCCCCTCCAAGACTAGTGCTCTACCACTTTGAGCCATCGCTCCACTTCCTGTTCTCTGGTGGTTAATTGGAGATGAGAATCTCATAGACTTTCTTATCCATGCTGTATTGGAACTGTGATTCTCATATCACACTTGAGCCACCAGTACCTGGCAAGTTTCTGAGACTTTTATCTCCAATTAATCAGTAAACAGCCAGAAGTGGAGCTGTGGCTCAATGATAGAGCATAAATCTTAAGTGATAAAACTAAGAGACAGCATACAGACTCTGACTTTAAGACTTACTATGTAGCAAAAAACAAAATAAAAAGGAATCTGTCTCTTTGATTTGTTTTGTATTATGTTGGTACATCATTAATGATCTGAAAGTTCTAGATACAAAAGATATAGTCTTGATGAGTCTAAAATAATTTGCTACTTTGATACTTTAGAGAGAACTACTAATAAAAACTTAAAATGTTAAAAATATAAATAAATAAAAATAAGAATGTAAAGGAAAAGGAAAGAAAAACAAAGGAAAGCAACGGTAATTTTATTTGCTGTCATTTTCAAGGAGTGATTTGCACTTTAGTGGTGTTGGAAAGACATTTTTTAAAAGTTTCTTACAGAAATAAAGAAGTAAAATAGATTGTCACTTTCATTTTATAATTATTCAGAAAATTTAAGTTAAATGGAATTGCCTTATTCTCAGCTTATCGTAGACAAAAACTTAGAAGTGATATCAGATAAAACTATTTTTCCTGTAAAAACATGAAAATTTCCTCTGGTATGTCTACCTCATCAGCTTGAATGTAATGTAAAATAGGAGGTGATCTTTAAGGAAACTGAATATTTAAGATAAAACTCTCAAATGTTTTAGGTTTTCTTAAAAGGAGGCTTGCCAATTTCATAGTTATTTTCTAATCATTTCAGTATTAAGGTAAAAATAGAAAGTATCACATATAGATGGAAAGTCTATATGAATTCCATATGAAAGTATAATTCCTTAGGATTAAGATACTTGCCTTATGAGAATATGCATATTTTTCATTCGTCCTTATTTACCCTGAGTTGTAAGTAGATCCCCACTATTTCAGAAACTGAAAAGTGCTTGAAGGCTTATTTCAAGTGCAAAGAGAAAACCAGTGTATTCTAGACTTATTTAGAAAGGATACACCTTGGCCGGGAGTTTGGCCTAATGGTAAGAGCATTTACCTAACATTCATGAAGACCCAGGTTCAATTGCTTGGTACCACATACTTAGAGCTGGAAGTGGTGCTGTGGTTCAAGTAGTAGGGCACTAGCCTTGAGAAAGCCCAAGGACACTTCTCAGGCTCTGAGTTCAAGCTCCAAGTCTGGCAAAAAAAAAAAGTACACATTTTGTATGATGCTAATAAGTTAAGTTGGAAATTCCAGGAAAAGGATAGTTCATATTTTGAGTCTTTTCTTTGCTCCCTAGGTATGTTTACCACAGCTCTAAATGGATGGTGGCAGGTAATGCTGACTCCCCTGTACCACCCAGGGTATATATTCATCCAGACTCGCCTGCTTCTGGAGAGACTTGGATGAGACAAGTGATCAGCTTCGATAAGCTGAAGCTCACCAACAATGAACTGGATGACCAAGGCCATGTGAGTAAAACATAGATCTAATACATCACAATTAAGACTACACAGGTGGCTGGAACACGTCTAAGATCACAGGGTTGCTTTCTGGTTGATCATATTTGCATATGAGACTATGCACTATGCATTAATGTTGGAATGAAAGAGCACAAGGCAGAAATCTTCTTTTAAAACTAAAACATTTGTGTCAGATCCCATGAGATGCTAATTATTCTACTCAGAATATGCTTGGGAGTTGGGTAAACGTGGGTAATGATTTATTGTATCCTCTCTGTGTCTAGCTCTTTTTCCCAGCTGAGTTTCATTGCTTCTCAATAATGACTGGAGCTTAAGCTGTGTGTTCCATCTGCAAGTTCCCAATTGTTTTGTAATGACATCTAATGTGTCAAAGTATGTTACAACAATAATTCCTTTTATTCCTCAAACTGTTGAAATATGATCCTGAAGTCAAAGTTCAGCCATTCCAACAATGTGGTTATTTTTAACATATTGTTTTTGCAAATTGCTTTTTCTTATGGTTGGTTATGGGACTTGAACTCAGGGCTTGGGCACTGTCTCTGAGGTTTTTGCTCAAGGCTAGTGGTCTACCATTTTGAGCCACAGTGCTATTTCCTATATACTGCTTTTAGATGAAGTTTAATAAGTAACGAGCTATCTGGTGATTTCTGTTCAAGTGGATAGTGGATTACAGTTTCTGTTGTTTGAGACTTTTGATTGAAACAGCTGAAATGTATGTCTTTTTACAATTAATTGATTAATTAATTGTGTCAATTGTGGAGTGTGAATTTAAAACCTTAATGTGCTTACTTTGATATTTTGCTCAGGGTTGGTGCTCAGACCACTCAACCCTCATCTCCACCTAGCTTTTAATGGTTAATTGGATTGCTGGAACCTCCATCCTCCAATCTCAGCCTTCTTAGTAGCTAGGATTAGAGGCATGAGCTTGGCTGAAATACCTTGTATAGAAAACAGTGTTCATTTCTTAAAGGGGTAACATGAACTGTTTATGAATAATCTTTTTTTTTTGGACATTCTGGGATTTGGCCTTACACTTGCTCTATCACTTGACCCAGCTATGAATAAATGTAAATGAAGTACATCATGAAGAGTATCTTAAGTACTTTACTTTGTGAAAACCTTGGACTACTTAATTTTAACTGGAGCACAAATGCAGGCTATAGATCTAATAAAATTTCACATAGTAGTGCCTTTGTTTAGTTGTTACCTTTTATAATTTATAACAGATTAAAATGTAGTTTTCTTTTGTTCATATCTTTTAATATACTACTTTGTTTTCTTTTTTTACTTTTGTTTTGAATGATACTAGGGATTGAACAAGGCCTTTTCACTTGGTAGGCAGTGACTTGAGTCAAGTACCTAGACGTCTGTTTCTGTTTCTACGTTTATTTTTACAATCTCACATAGTCAAATTATAACAATTATTTGTTAACTTGGATTCACTGAGAGATTATTGGTTTCTTTCTCATTGAAAGAGCTGACTGAAATGTTGGAGCCATTCTTTTTGTTTTTAATAGAAAATTTTAGATTAAATTGCATTTGTAACTGCTTATTTTTTTTAGACTAAGCCCATAATGTTGGCTACTCAGGAGGCTGAGATCTTAGGATTATGCTTTGATCTCTTTACTGCTAGTCCAGGCAATAAAGTTAATTATTCTAATTAACAGTCAAAAATCTGGAAGTAGAACTATGGCTCAAATGGTAGAGCACTTGTCTTGAGCAAAAAATACACAGAGTAAATTTTAGCCCTAGGCCTGGAGTTTTCGCTTGCTCATACATACATGAATACACACACACACACACACACACACACACACACACCATTATATATTTATGACTTCTATAGTTTAAGAATATATCCTAGAAATATATGTGCTGATGTAAAATTATTACATGACATTTGTTTAAAACATAAAAGTTGAAAGCTAATTGCTTAAACCTAATGAAAATATGTTACTATTACTATTAGGAAAATAAAAAATAATAGAAAATAGATGAAATCTAGATGGATGTATCTTCTGTGAAATTTTTCTCTTCAGCTTAAAAAGGGATGAAATTCATACTGGGAGCAAGCAGGGCTGTTTTTGTGCAATCTGGAAGCAAGGAAATGAAATAAATGCCTTTGTGAATGTAAATATGTATCTATCAATTGATATCAGAGAAGAATTTAAAAGGGGAAATAAATGGCTTCTTTCCATTGTTTATTAAAATAAAATATTTTTGTAAACTTTGTAAAATGTTATCTAACCTAGTTGGAAAGAGAAGGAAAGGTGCACAAATGACCATTTGTGCTGGGCTAGGTGGAGGATAGAATCTTATTTTAGCAAGAAATATAGGGAGAGCTTCCTAGATGTGTCTGTTGTATTGACTTAGCTTGATGGTCCTAAATGGATTATATCAGAGATTATGAATTTCCTTGTGGTTCTATTATTGTTTGTGACTCAGCATCAAAGAAGACATACTACCATTTCTAAGTCAACCACCACTTTCCTAACAGAGGCCTCTCAGGGCCTTACTCCTGTGCTATTCCTCAACGCGCCCCCCGCCCCAACCCCAGCAGTTCTAAAGAAAGTTACTATAGCTTCTCAAGAGGCTATGATCTGTCAATTGTAGTTCCAAGCCAACCTATACAGACATCTGAGAGACTTTTAATCTAGTATATCCAGTTAACCAGCAAAAAATCCTGAAAGTGGAGGCATGGCTTACATGGTAGTACCTCAGCCTTGAATAAAGAAGCGGAGCTGGCGTGTGAAGCTGAGAGTTCAAGAGAAACAATTATGGGCTCAACTGAGAAATGATGTTCTAAATCACTTTTCTACAATGCCATCCTCTTAGTTCTTGTTTAACTGTAGTAAGGATGTGGGAGTGTGCAGCATTGTGATTGGAGAACTTCATGTAGACTTGAGACTTGATTCTATTTTTTGTTTATTATTATTTTTATATTTATATTTATTCATTCATTAATAAATGAATACATTTTTGGTCGGTCATAGGACTTGAACTTTGGGCCTAGAATTTTTGTTCCTGAGCTCTTCAGCTCAAGGCTAATGCTCTGCTAATTGAGCCATAGCGCCACTTCCAGTTTTCTGGTAGTTAGTTGGAATTAATAGAAAGTCTCATGGACTTTCCTGCCCCTGCCTGGCTTTCAACAGTAATCCTCAGATCTCAGCCACCAGAGTTGCTGTGATTACAGGTGTGAGCCACTGGAGCCTGCTATTTATTTTTTTATTTATGGGGAAATTTGTTGTGGTTGTTATTCTGGAGGGGGGAATATTGGGGATTGAATTTGGAGCCTTTCATTTGCAATGCAAATGCTCTGCCACTTGAGTCTTGCTTCTACAACACCCTCCCCCATTTCCTGTTGGTTTTTTCCAGGGTAGTGTCTCACTTTATCCCTAGACATCTAGGCTGAGTATCTCCTACTTGTGTTCCCAGTGTTGCTGGGATAACAGGATCATACAGCCCTATCCCCCATTTGTTGAGATGTGAGTCTCAAAAACTTTTATGCCCAAGTTGATTTCAAACTGAATTCCCATGATCTCTGTTACAACTATAGGCTCTAGTGACCACACTTGGTTTTTTTACTTTTAATTATTTTATTAGCATATATTATATTGTACAATATAAGGGGTTTCATTATGATGTTTTTGTACTGAATATAATGTACTTTCATCATATTTCCTCCTCCTTATTCTGTCTCCCACCACAAAGTTTTATATAAAACATTTTACTTGCAATTAAAAAAAACCTTTTAGTGGTAAGATGGTTGAAAGATCACTTTTCAGATCAGATCTAGACATAGATCCATGTGGGACAGAGAGGATGTGCCATTATATTTTTTTTCCAAAGTCTGTTGTACAGAAATGTGTACTTGAGAGAATGCAAAGTAGACATGTCTGCTGTGCCACAGCTCATCTTTGGATGTTGTGAGAACATCCACAGATACCTTAACTTGATCGTTGGGGAATGTATAGCCAACCCTATGCTAGCAGGTGTACTAGTCCAGTGGAGAGCACTGTGATTTGAGAATTTCATGTAGACCTGGGACTTGATTTTTTTTAATTATTATTATTTTTTTCTTTACGGGGAAGTGACCTCTTTGTGGTTGTTGTTGTTGCTTTTTGTACTTTGAAGGACAGCATTTATAGATAGGAGCATCTCCTTGAAAAGTAGAGGGCATTTAATAGAAAATGGTGGACCGTGAGCCTTAGCATCACTTGTACCCACAGTGATGAAAGGGATCCTTGGTAGGCAGCCCCAGTCAGGACTGCTGAATACTGGATGACACAGATGCCCTCTTCATTTCCAATTTCAAGAGTGGTTGCCAAAGTAAGTCCTTTGAAACAAAAATGCAAACGGATGGAAGGAACGTCAGTGGCTTAGAAATATAACAAGTTTATTCTATGTTGGGGAAGTGACTGGGCAAATCACTTTTCAGCTTTCAGACTTGATTTTCTCACGTGTTATATTGGAATCTTAGATTTTTTTTCCTTTTCCCTTTTTCTGTTCATTTAATTCATTGTTATTATAAACGTGATATATACAGAGGGACTACATTTATTTAAGTCAGGTAATGAGTACGTTTATCTTTGGACAATGTCACCCCTTCTCTTGCCTTCTCCTAGTTTTTTTTTTTTCTTCTATCCCCACCCACAATTTAAAAAGTTCATTTTCAGCACAGTGTCTAGTGAGTACCACTGCTTCATTTGTTCACCCATTGTCCCTCCATTTCTATGTTCAAAGTGTCCTTAGCAAGGAATTGGCTGCCTAAGGTGGAGTCTTCTTTCCCTTTTGGGTCCCTGCTTCCTCCCTTACTGTCTCACTGAATTGTAGACTTTTGAGTGACTTGCCGCTGATGTACTGGGAAGTCTGTATTTACAGATGTTTTATATACAATATCACATGTAAAACAAGAATAAGTTACAGAGCTGATAATTACCATTTAAAGAGAGGCAAAAACTTTTCTGTTCCTTATCATTCCTTTGTTTGACCTAACTCAATATGGGAATTTAGGTTATGTAGAAAATTTCTAGCAGCAGAGAGTTTCACTCTTGAGCTGTTCTATAGGCAAGAAACAGATGCCTGTTGGTCAAACCTCAGGTATTTTCAACACATCTGATTAGTAATACTGTTGGTCTTAGATCTATTTATTTATTTTTATTATGGTAATAGGAATCTAGCCCAGGCCACGGGTTCTACATTGTGCTACAACCCTAGACCCTCAAATCTACTCTTTGGAGAAGAAAAATGTGAAAAAATGTAGTAAAACACTGCTAATCCACATAAGTCATGGTGACTATGCTGATCAATAGCACTGATCAAAAGAAAGAAAGAATAACCTTGCCTAAACAGAACAAAAAATATAGAAAGTGGGCATCAGATAGAATTATTAGTTTCAGTGGTGGACATTATTATCATTATGGTCAATCATAAATAAGGCCCATGATTCTAAATATCTGCATGTTTTACTAAATAAATAAATGACTATTAATTATTATAAGTTTGATAATTCATTAAAAATCAAATGTTACTAAAATTGTATTCATTACTTTATGGAATTGTAACCCCTCTGTATAACATCTTAATAATAATAATACAATTATATTAATAAAATATTATTCATTAGTATCTAAAATATTCTAAGGATACTGTAGAAATCTATTTTTTCTTTTAGGATTTCTTTTCTTAATTAGCATATATTATCTGGAGAGGGAAGGTTCATTATGTCATCTCTGTGTATATTTACTATGTATTCCACTCAATCTTACCCCTTTATCACTCTCCCTTTCTCCTCTTCCTTGAACAATTTCAACTTTTGTTTTCTTTTCATACATTCAAGCCATCTACTTTCATCTTACTTAATGGTCTTTTATTCTCCTTGTTAGCCCAGCCTTCTCTACTTAGTACCCTCTAACTTGACTAATCTTCAGGCTATTATTGCAATTATTCCTTAATAAGCAGACATAGGCATACATCATTTATTTCTGCCTATACCCCATTATAGCCAACCTACAATTATTTTTCAAAAAGAATACAAATACCTTGATTAAATCCATTTTTATAAAATAAAAACCTACATTTTGTTAATTTGTCAGCAGAAAACCCAAATTAAAAAAATTTCTCCCTCATTTCAAGTCAGCTCATTGTAATGCACTAAAACTGGCTATATATTAAATTTGTGTTATGTAAGGTGGCTCCTCTTCAGTTTTTCTTCTACTCTGAAATTTATTTTTCAAAGTAATGTTGACTATAGGAGTTTATAGATGTTATTATTCACTTTATTGGAAAATCTTTATCCTTTAGCTTGAGAAAAGGAAGAGGACAAGTATTTTCTTAAACTTAATGCTCTCTATCAAGTTGATGTCAATACTCAGAGAATTCTATGGTAATTTTATCGTAGATTTTCACATGGTGACTGAGACACAAGTTTGGGCTTGTATAGGATATGAGCCATTTTTCTTTCTGTTTCCTTTGCTGGGTTTAGTGAGCTACACAATGCATGTAGATAGATGATGTGAGGAAACCAGTTGTGGGCTGAAGAAGCTGACTTTCAGATCCAGCCTTGAAGATTTAGAAATCTCCTGTTTCTGTAGACTTTAGCTTCTTCATCTGTAAATTGGGGTATTAATGTCAGTTTTAAGAGACTTAGAAATGTAACTAGAATTATCATCTTGCATTTTGTCAAAGGAAAGGGACATAGATATGTCCCCAGAGAGCAGGGAGCATATTTTAGCTTCCTCCCCAGATGTTCTCCTTCCATAGCAGAATAGCAACAACAAAAAGCTCGGATTAGGGGTTGTCTCAGGCCTATACCAAAAAACCAGAAATGGAACAGTCACTGAAAGCAGTTGAGAACTATCCGTTAGCATAAACACCCAGGGACAGTACCCAGGTCCTGAGTTCAAGCTCCTGGGAAAAAAAGTAACTGAAAGATATTTTTCAACCCTGCTGAGATACTGGAATTTCAGGAATATAAACTTAGTATTTGATTAGTAGACATAAACCGCTAGCAGGAATATACAGAGGAAAGAAGAGAAGGACATTCTGTGTTCACTGAAAATCTATTTAGAAAATTCTATGGTTATAATTAATTATTAGTATTAAATTTTGTTTTCACCTGACATATCCAGACATATGCTGTGGCCTAGTGCAAGGCAAACATACAGCTAACAAAACTGTTTTAGTAAAATAGTATTTATCTTACCACAAGTAGAATACTCTATTTTAAGGCTTATAATTTTACTTATTTTAAAAATGATGCAAATCTTTAAATTGATTTCAAGAGTCACTAAGGCATCATTGAAATTCTGTTCTTAGACCTGGAAAGAAACTTTCTTAAAGGTTGCAGAGGTGTGTGTGTGTGTGTGTGTGTGTGTGTGTGTGTGTGTACGTGCAAACTCAAGCGATGATGAGGACTCTTGTCCCTCCTTACCTTTTTTCTCATCCTTGCACTGCCACCTTCAGAAACACGACTATTAGATATTGTCTAAGAATTTCTTTCACTGACAGAAAGAAAACTTTCCACATAAAAACCTCTTAGACTTCTCTCACAGTTTTGATTATTTTATTGAAGTAAAATTCTGACCAAGTTAATAACCCTAACTATCCAGGAGGTTGGCAACTAGAGGGTCACTTAGAGGCCAACTGTGGTAGAGAAGTCCAAGGGACTAAGATCTCCCACTTAGTAAAAAGCCTGACAGGAAGGCATGGCTCAAGTAGTAGGGTATCAGCCAAATAAGCAATAATTTGAAGCCTATCATAATACTTTGAGTTTGGAGAAATGGGGGGAGTATTTCTTCATCCTTGCAAATGTTCATTTCAAGCAGAAACTTATTTTGCATAGTAAATATCTAGTCTATCTTTGACAATAAGGAAGAGGTTCCTGATTAAAACTGAGTTTTCTTTCCTTGATACAGATTATCCTCCATTCTATGCACAAATACCAACCTCGAGTGCACGTGATCCGTAAAGACTGCGGAGATGATCTTTCTCCCATCAAGCCTGTTCCATCTGGTGAGGGAGTGAAAGTGTTCTCCTTCCCAGAAACTGTCTTTACCACTGTTACTGCCTACCAGAATCAACAGGTATTGTTTTCAGGAATCTTTCTAGACTTTTCAAGTGTGACTAGAAAGCTAGTTCTCATTATCTCTGTATCTAAATGTTAAGAATTATTATGTGACATTTATCAAATATTACATCCAGAATTCAAAATGTGTGTGTTTGTGTGTATATGAAACCATTTTTTTTGCCAGTCCTGGGGCTTGAACTCAGGGCCTGGGCACTGTCCTGGGCACTGTCCTTAGACATGTTGTAGTCAAGGCTAGTGCTCTGCCATTTGAGCTATAGTCCCACTTCTAGCTTTTTCTGTGTATGTGGTACTGGGGAATCAAACCCAGGGTTTCATGCATGCTAGACTAGCACTCTACCAGTAGGCTATGTTCCTGGCTCCATGAAAACATTTCTTTATCCATTGTTCCCCAAATACAGCTGACTTTCTAGTCCAAAAAGACAGTAATTAAAACTAGAAAGCATGTATATTGTGAGATGAGAATTATACCGTAATAACATGTAATTTGGTTTTAAAACTGTAACCAGTGTATTATGACAACTGTATTGGCATTTATCTTAAGTTCTGGGACACTGTCCCTGAGCTTCTTTTGCTCAAGGCTTGAGTTCTACTCTTGGGTCACAGCTCCACTTCTGGCTTCTTCTTTTGGTGATTAATTGGAGATAAGTTTTACAGACTTTCCTGCCTGGGCTGGCTTTGAGCTACAATCTTCAGATCTCAGCTTCCTGAGTAGCTAGGATTATAGGCCACAGGTTATTTAGCTACAGGCTGTCTGGATTATATGTCTGTTGTTGTTTTTAATACTAAAAAACCTTTTTTTCTAGAGCTGTGCTTTAAGTTGTGATGGAAACTGTTTGTGTTATGACCTAGGAAGTAATTAGAAAGTAATCTCTTCTTAGAGTTGGAAATAAGTTGACAAGCAAAAGATTTCTATGTTAGTAAACAGTTTTACTTCTTTAAGACTCTTTAACATAAAATCTATTTGAAGACACATATTTAATTCATGGAATTCTAGCCAGTGTTAAAAAAAAACCCAGCTCTGTAGTGAGGACTGATATGTTCTGTGTTAAGGTTTATTACTTTAAAATTTTAGTTGTCAGACCAATTGTTTTAGGTTTCCTCTTCCTTTTACTTTTGTATATATTGCAGTTAACTTTTGTTTTTTGCTCTTCCAATGTGGTTTTCAGTGTGCTCTTTTAATCTTTTATCTGGAAAGTAATGGGAGATAAGAGTCTCTCCCATGTTATCCCTCTAGAGTCTTTTCATTATGTGGAGACAGTCTCATAAGTAAATTTGGCTTGTAATATGCAGCCACTTCCTTAGGAAGGAATGTTTTGAAGGTCTAGAGAAATTTAAGATGATATTCTTAAATTACCTTGTAAGTCAAAATGATTATTTTAAGGAAATATTATTTCATGAGGAGAAAATAGTGGACTTTTAGTACGATTTTAATCACCTCTCTCTGTCTCTTAATTGCTGTGCTATGTGTATATTCCCCTACCATTGGTAATATAATAAGTCTAATGCAGTGAATTTTTGATACATGTTAATGTTTTGTACCAGTAAGCAGACACTGACAAGTCAAGAGAGTAAAGAAATTAGAAAGGAAATTGATAACAATAAAGTATGATTGATTCACTTATTACCCAACTACTATCTTTAAAAACTTGGGGAAAATTGATAAAGCTCACCTAGCTGTAAGCAGCCTGGTCTCTGCAGCCTGGTTCTTATTTCTATTGGTGAGTACCCATTTGACCTTAGGAAGGTTACTTTTAAAGCCTCATTTTTTAAATTTAATTATTTTTGCCAGTCCTGGGGCTTCAACGCAGGGCCTAAGCACTGTCCTTGGGCTTTCTCAAGGCTAGAGCCCTACCACTTGAGTCACAGCACCACTTCCAGCTTTTTTTCTATGTATGTGGTACCGAGGAGTCGAAGCCGGGTCTTTGTCCATGCTAGACAAGCACTCTACCACTCGGCCAAACTCCTGGCCTAAAGCCTCATTTTAAAAGAAAACATAAGGGAGGGATAGCCACGCAAACAATGTAATGTTAATTAGGTGATAAGCCCTAAAACTTAGTATAGTATATATAATCTCCATTTAATATGTGTAGTGATATTAGTAATAAAATAATTACAATAGCAATTGAGATACATTTCTGTTAGCAATGGAAATATATCTCTGTTTAGACAGGCACTGTTATATAATATTTACTCTTTTATAAATATTTTAAGTTGTGTAAGATTATTTGAGCATCACTGAATTCAACAGAGAAGTCAATTGTAATAATCTGTAATGAAAAATTCCCTTCAGTGAGAGGATAGCCAACATAGTGAATTAATTAGCAAATGCTTTCATTATATTGGTACGCATACCAAGACAATGTCGTATGGAGCACATGTGTCTCAAGTGTTGTATGGCTGATTGGAAGATTGTGTACAGCAGGCTTGGGAAAATCCAAAGAGGGCCAACGTTCTTTGCCGTGGTGTTACACAGCACATTTCATCCTTAGCCAAAATAGTGTAATCATAAATATGTTCATTAATTTTGTATAGTTCATTAACACACACAATTTAGAAGGCAAAACATAATGCTGGTTGGGCAAAGTAGAGGTCTGGGTAAGGAACAAATAGGATGTTATTTATTAGTGTCCAGTTCAGGATGGTACCAAAAATAAAAATCAGTAGAGATGATTAGAACATTTGTAAAAATCCCTCTCTCTCCTCAAGTCTCACAGTTTTAGTGCACAACAGGTTAGCTATGATTCAATAGAATGAAACTAGCTAACATTAAAACATTAATATTTCTTCTACAAAGAACTAATGCTATCAGAAACTTTCAGTAGAGGCTATCTCTGGCTTAGATAGTCACTGTAATTCAGTGAGCACATTAGGACTACATAGGTAAGATGCAAGAGTAAAACTTTCAGATGGAAGGAAGAAGAGACTAAAGGATAGACAAAGAAAAATACAGAGTCTGAAAGTAATGAAGAAAAGATCTTAGAGGAACTTAATATTGATGCATATGAATGGCTGAGAACTGGATGCTTTTGGACATGGCTGGGTCTGTATCACCTTAAGTGTGATAGAATCAGTTTTGAATTACATCATAGAGTTAAAGAAAATATATTCATTGCTGAGAGGATAGTCAAACCTTGGACAAACTGGCAACAGACAATTCAGAATCTTTTTTTGAAGACTATAAAAAGCTAACCAAGCCGGGCACGGTGGCTTATGCCTGTAATCCTAGCTAATCAGGAGGCTGAGATCTGAGGATCAAGGTTCAAAGCCAGCCTAGGCACTAAAGGACCTGAGACTCTTATCTCCAATTAACCTCTAGAAAATGGGAAGTGGGGCTTGGCTCGAGTGTAGGACAATAGCCATAAGCTGAAGGGCTCAGGGATAGTGCCCAGGCCCAGGGGTAGGGTGGTATCCTTGAGCTGAAGAGCTCAGGGATAGTGCCCAGGTTGAGTTCAAGCCCCAGGACCCACAAAAAAAAGCTAACCACACTTTTATTTGGGGGAATTAAAAGGGAATGAGAGATTATTTCATAGCAAATGATTTCTGAAATTTTGTTTGGGCTTTACTACTAGACGATATACTGCTATACATGGAGGAATGCAATTGTTCCTGTTGGTCACTGGCATGTGATATTTATGTAAGAGTTGATGTGTCTGTGTTTCCCACTTTGCAGATTACTCGTCTTAAGATAGACCGGAATCCATTTGCCAAAGGTTTCCGAGACTCTGGGAGAAACAGGTATGTAGTAAAAAATACATTGTACTTGTGATAAGTAGGTTTGATATTTGATTGTGAATTTTCCACTTAAACTAAAAGGTTAAATTTATCCACATGGTGTTGAGGAGAACTTAAAGTGTCTAATACTGTTGTGTCTTCAAAGGAACTTATTTTTGGAATGTTGTGGTGGGTTCTGCCCTAGTTCATGCATGATCTTTCATGTATGATGCTAGAGTGGAAGTGTAAGGTCTTGGGGTATAACAGAATATGTTGTTTCTTAAGGGGCCTTGAAGAATCCTGCCCTTTCAGGCTCAGGGGCCTTAGCATACCAAGTCAGTGTCCCCTCTGTCTTTGCTGTCGGTTTAGAATTTCTTTAGTGATGACACAACTGTCTATTGATTCTGTCTGGGGAGTAAGATGGGCTCTCTTGTTAACTGATATTTTCAGCTGGATTATGAAACTACTTCCCCTTGCCAAGAAAGCTGCTATTCTTTAGTTTTCAAATTTGTTTTGGCTCTGTTAGCGGCCACAAACTGGTTTATTTTCTCTGTGTTCTGTTTTAGTATTTGTACTAAACAGAGAGCTCTAAAAATGAATGCCACTCTATTACTTTTATCAAAAAGCAGATCATCCAGTCTGTGTGCCAAGGGCTTTCAAATTTATTAATATATGATTCTATTCCAATACAGTACAACAAAACATTTTCTAACATCACTTAGTAAAACTGGGTAATAAGAGACTAACAGTCTCTAATTCCTTATCAGGCACAGACTGATTTAAATCATTTACAAAGCATATTTTTTAAAAGAAGTGTTTGAAGTTTTTATTACCTCAAAGTTATTGCTCTACGAAAACATAATATGAACTCAGTTTGTATACATGAAATAAAAATCTCCAATTAATTTAAAGGCAATTTCATTTGAAATTGTAGGAAACAACAGTTAGGTAATAAGACTAAGTTCTTAGCTATCTCAGATGTCTAGCAAGGTAAGTACCAAGACCTTTTCAGATATATTCAGTTTCTTTCAGAGTCTTATGCCATCTTATGCCATGCAGTGTGAGGACTAAAATGCAACTACTAAAATCTAGGTGTGGTGGTACAATCTTAGCAAAAGGATTGTGAGTTGGATGTCATCTTGGCCACAAAACATGACTCTCAACAAAACAATTCCCATGAACTCCTTTCTCAAATGCAAACAAAAATGCATTAAGAGTAGACTGACCTTAAATAGTGCAGCAGACCAGTAAAACTGCCAAACAGGAGTGCTTCCCTCTGAGATTCTTCATCTTACAAGTTATTATTTTAACCTACACAAATTGTCTCCTGTGTTGAAATTATTTTGTGTTACTTTGCGATGTCTGTTTTAGCATGGAAAGAAACTTGCCTGGCTTTTGTTATGTTACATTAGCTACTGGTTAACTTTTGAGTGTAGTTTCTGAACTTGAGTGCAAATGAAACTAATTTGGAAACCTTAGCTGATCACTTAACCTAGAGAGGTAGCTGAAGAGAATTTTTAGGGTAACTCCAATTCTACCTTGAAAAATGCTTTGGTAGAATTTGACTTTGATTTTTTTTTTTTGTCTGTACTGGGCTTGAACTTTGGGCCTGGGCACTGTTCTTGAACTCCTCAGCTCAAGGCTACCACCCTACTTCTGAGCCTGGGAGTTGTCCCTGAGCTCTTCAGCTCAAGGTTACCACCCTACCCCTGGAGCCACAGCCCCACTTCTGGTTTTCTGGTGGTTAACTGGAGATAAGTAAGAATCTCAGGTGTTTAGTGCCGGGCCTGGCTTTGAACCGAGATCCTCAGATCTCAGCCACTGAGTAGCTAGGGTTACAGGCATAAGCCACCTTGCCCCGCTAATGACATTGATTTTATTAGAATATAATTTGTCGATTTGAGATTCTAAGATTGGTTTCAGTGTATCAAGCAGAAATAGAACTCACTAGAACTCACAGGAACTACCAGAGGGCAACATTCAGGCTTTGCAAGAGTATACACCTAACCGTCCACAGCTTCACCATCAGTTCATTTATGAAACAATAAATTTAAAATACACTTAAGGTATGTTTTAGATAAGAACAGTGATTGACATTTCCACAAGTAAAAATGAGGTAATAAATACATGTAACATGTTTTGGGGAAGAATTCTAGATGGTGCAGCATAACGAAAAGACAACACTGGTTATTTAAATTTAATCAATAAAAAGATCAGTAGTAGTGGGACCAGGAGCATAGCCTGTTGGTAGAGTGCTTGCCTAGCATGCTTGCCTAGCATGCACAAAGCTCTAGGTTCAATTTCTTCGTACCACAGACACAGAAAAAGCTGCTCAAGTGGCAGAGTGCTGGCCTTGAACCAAGTGTCCAAGGACAGTGCCTAGACCTGAGTTCAAGCCCCAGGACTGGTAATAAATAGTAGTTGATTTTTCCTGTGGTTAGATAGAGTGAGGTAAAAAGTACTGGAGCATTTCTTTCCTTTTGGCTTTTTTTTGAAATGTGGAGGTATGGCATCCAGTGGTCATTGCTATTTCTTGCCCAACTCTACTAAAACTTGTAATGACTTGAAAGATACCATTCTTGGTTACTAAATATTAACAGTATAACCTACTTCTATTAAAGAGTTGCTTTTAATTAAATTTATATTTGACATGATGTCCATTGTTTATACCCTGATTTCATCATTAAACAATAAATACATGTATCAAAATATGTATCCAGTAGACATGCATTTGAAAATAAAATGAATATTATAATCATTTTAAGAAACTTGTAATTTTTAAATAAACATATATCAATGAGTTATAATTAACACTCTTTTAAAATTTAAACTTTTTATTTTCCAAGTATTTAAACAGTACATCATTACTGGTGAATGTTCTTGCTAGTAAATTAATGTTTCAATGATTTCTTTCCTCATGAAATAATTTTCTTGCTTCTTTTTTCTTCACTTGTTACTATAGAATGCTAAATATTTATAAATCAATACTCTCTGTTATAAGCTCTGATCTAAATGCCTCTGATAAGTACAGAAGACACACTGATAGAAAAGGGAGAATTTAACATCTTTGACTCACATATTGTTTTTACTTTTTAAAAAGCCTAAATTATATGTATGACTAAGTTAAGGATGCAGTGGTTTGGAGAATATAAAAAGATATTATTTCTTTTATATATTAAATATAAAAGGAAAGTCCATGAGAAAAAGTTTATAATATTTCTTTATTACTCAAGAATCTGTTATGTAGTTTTAATTGCTTTTTAAAACAAAATTCTGTTTTTATTTTTCCTTATACAGGAAATAAATTGAGCATGACATGAAAAGAACATGGAGTTAGGATGGTTCAAACTTTATAAAACAATTTTCCTTAATTAAAAGTTATCCTTTCTTGGCTATTTATGACTCTGCAGCCTATTTTATATGAATCAGTAGCTTCGGCTCTTAAAAGCTCTCCTGCAAGACATTTGCTACGTGAGAGCGAATTTATGTGCTGAGAATAGTTTCATTCTTCAGTCGGGCCTTAGGTTTGACCCTATAAAATTTTTTACTCAGGAAGGTACAAAAATTTCTTCTCTTTAAATACTTCAGGAAAAACATAACCATTTTACTAAATAAACTCGGCCATTTGATAGCATAAATTAGGGTGGTGATAAAATGTGGAAGTTGTTCAAAGCACCTTGTATAAATTATCGCCTTGGCTGCTCTCCTGCAGGAGGTGCCTTTCATCTTTTCTTTAACTAGATGGAGAAAAGTCTCCATTACTGCAGCAAATGAAGGCTTTTTAAACAAAAGTCCAGATTCAACTAATAAATATTTTATAACTGTTTCCTGCAAAATATCTGAAATCCTTTCTGGAACTAGGAGTGTGAAAAGGCAGCCTTGGGAAAAAGATCAATAGCTCCATATCAGATCATTTGTGAATCTATCACCTTCAGATCATCTCTTTATGGTTAGGCTTTTATTATTTGGGAAGCTCAAAGAATTGCCTCAATAAAGTTTATACTGCTTAAGCAAATAAGCAGCATCGAGCATTTCTATTGTTAATAAATTTCTTATTTCAGTAGATTCTTGCTAATTATGCTTATAAACTCCCCTCACTAACTGTTCTGAATACTTTTACTATTTCAAAGTACTGCTATTGAAATTCATTGTGATGAATAGAATTTTTATCAATCTGCATGAACAGTCTTTTCTATTAAAAATTGTATTTCTTGGAAGACATAAAAATTTACTATCTGTATAATGTAAATAAGAATGATCAGCTAAACAGCACCTAGCATTCATTAATTCATTGAGAAATATAATCTTAGGCAACATGCTGTATATTGAGACTGATAGGGTGCACCAAACTGGCCAGAAGTACACAGAAAAGATGACTGGGTGGCATGATCTTGGACTGGATTTGTAGTTTAACTACAAGTTAAAAAACGTGTCACTTAGAATGAAATAGCTTTAGAATCCGAAGAGGTTTGAGCCTCTTTGTGTATCTTTTCTAGGAAATTGAAGTCCAGGGAGGTTAAGAAACTGACTTAACATCACAATAAATTTGAGTGACACACACTCACAACCCAGTACTTCTGATCTTAATTTAGTGCCCATACTATTGAATAATCCACTTGGTGACATGACTATACATCAGAGCCAAATTACCGGGGAGTCCAGGTATAAGTTACAGGTCCACTCTGTATCCTGACATCCTGTTGCAGTCCCATAGTTACATTTGTCATAAATAGTGCTGCTTCCTTAATTTGTGATTGAGGAGGTGAGTCAGGTCCTAGTGTGGAAGCATGAGAGGATGTGTTCATGTATGCTAGCCCATATAAACACATGCATAGCTGTCATTGAGATGAGATAGGCATTCTCCTCATTATGGAAGGACATTAAATAAATAAATAAATTTAAATAAATAAATAGACAAAATGCATATTCTAAGACAACAAATTTCAGTAAAACCTCTACACAACTGGATAGGGTGGCACATTCCTATAATCTCAGCACTCAGGAATCTGAGGTAGAGGATCACAAATTAAATTCCACCCTGGTCTGCTTAGTAAGAATTTGTCTTACAGTACCACAACAAAACGTATTAGGACAACTGTGTCTAATAGTCTTATCTGTATATATAACTTCTCTACTGTTTGTAGAGTTTGCCATGCTTTATAGGTAGCATGGCTCTGGGGAAGTTTCAGGATTCATGACTGTGGGTATTAGGGAATCCAGAGGAGATATCTCCTGGGTTGAAATTACTAAGAGTATGTAATCATCATAAGAAATGTCTAAAGTAGTATTGGATACCTCAGGAAGCACTCATTTTCTTTCATTTTTGTTTTCAGTACTAGAAATGAACATACTAGGCAGACACTCAGCCATTGAGCTTCACCTCCAAACTATACTGAATTTAATAAGGCTGAGATGATTGAGAGGTGCTTAGGTCTTGGTCTATTTTGGGAATGGTTAGGGACAGGAAGGACCTCAATCCCAGAACCTGTAAGACTTAGTTACCTGATATAAGGAAGGGAAGACTGAATCACTTGGTATAAATCTCTTTTTACAAGCATTTAGAATAGTTGCTTTTGTTTTAGGGCATATATATGCCTCTTTAAAAGTATTCAGCCGGGCTTGGTGACTCACGCCTGTAATCTACTCAGGAGGCTGATATCTGAGGATCATGGTTCAAAACCAGCCTGGGCACTAAGTTTGTGAGACTCTTATCTCTAATTAACCACTAGAAGAGTAGAAGTGGCGCTGTGACTCCAGGGGTAGGGCAGTAGCCTTGAGTTGAAAAACTCAGGAACAGCTCCCAGGCCGAGTTCAAACCCATGACCGACTAAAAAGGAAAACTCTTAATGCATTAAGCGTGCTGGGGCTTTACATTGGTTTGTGATGTTAATACTAACTCCAGGAAGTGGTGCTGTGGTTCAAGTGGTAGAACACTAGCCTTGAGCACAAAGAGGCAGTACCTAGATCCTATATTCAAGCCCCATGACTTACCAAAAGAAATTGTAATAACTCCAGGCACAAAATAACTCTGTGGGATCATCTTCCTGCTAGATTGGGTGGTGATGGAGATTGTATCCTTGAACAGAAATCAGCCTTCTTTTCTACTTCTCCCCTGTCCTGGCAGCTGAAGTACTAAATGATGGATAGAAATATCTCTTAGGGTTTTATGGGAAATCACTTTTGTGGCAACCATCTTGCCCAGGGGAAGAAGTCCTGAGGGAAGGAGGGGGAATGCTCCAGATTACAGCAGAACATTGGGCTCACACCAGCCTGAGCAGACTCTCTTTGGGCTCCTTATCACAAAGGACATTTTTACCCTCCATGCTGGTTTAGATCCTTCAGTGCCTTAACACTACTGGTAGGTGTTCTCTCATATATATATATATATATACATACATATACATATATATGTGTGTATATATATATGTATATATTTGCCTGTGGCACATTCCATCCTGCCATTGTGGAACTACTCTCAATACTGGTGATGTTTTCTGAGATACTTATTACTGGTGAAAGCTCCAGCTGCTCCTAACTAACCTTGTTTATCCAACCTAATCCCTACTGTGCTGTTTAGAATGGGGTTGGAAGCCCTGGTGGAGTCATATGCATTCTGGAGGCCTTCACTACGGACTCTCACATTTGAAGACATCCCTGGAATTCCCAAACAAGGTAATTCATAACGTGTCCTGCTCATAGAGGTAGCTAGTTCCTGCCTAAAGACTCAAGCACTACAAAATGTACACTTTATATCTATCTGTAACAGTAATCTCATCATCAGCATTTTTCTTCCTCTATTTCTTTTCTATATAGTTATGGAGATAGTGCATGAAAAATAGTTGTCAAGTGTAAGTTGTATCTGTGATGTTTCAAATTTCTATGTATTTCATGACCTTCCCTCACTCTGAAATCACATGTTAATTAGAAGTGGACTAGGGTCCCTAAGGCCAAGTATAAATTGCAGATATTGGTTCTAATCCACCCCTTGGTAACAGGCTTTTTTTTTTTTTTTTAAAGCAGAATAGTCTCTTAACAGGGTTCTGTCTTTGGATCTATGCTGAGAAGATTGGGCAGATCTCTTGCATTCAGTTCTTTCTGAATATTTTCCACAGCCCAGGGCTTGTGTTTCTCAGAGAAGAAGGAAGTGCGTTTATTCTGGCCTGCTCAGTGTGGACTCTCAGCTTGCTCCTGAACCAGGAACCTTGTAGCTTCTAGTGAGACTTTCACATGCTGGGTTTTAGATTATTAAAATTGGTTGTATTGATCTTTTAGACTATTTTGAGAAGATATATAAAATATCACTTCTAGAACAATGAAGGCTTTACAACCTGTTAGATCCTTTGGGATTCTCCTCTCCCCTTTGGTTTCCTGAGAGTGGCAAACATCATTCTGCCAGCCAGTGTGGAGATGGGGAATCAGGGACTATCGCCATTATTGATTAGGCAAAGGATTAACCACCCTGTTATTTTCACAGCATTGTTTATTCTCTGAACCTTTGCTCTTATGTTAGCATGTGGTTCTTCAACCTGTTTTCTGGTTGTAAATGAGATTTTCAAGTTGTCTAGACTATTGCTTTCCTACATTGCTGAGACCAAGGTGGTATAGTCAGGATGCAGCCAAGCTTCAGAGAAAAGCGGATATGCTTGTTGTGGGAAGTGCCTTGGACTGGTTCTGCTCTTTCCTTTGAGTTACTTCTTTTACTTTGTAAGAAGATATACTGATCCAGAATAAGCTTTGCTGAGAAAAGGGATAAAACATAAAACATAAAAGAATTGCTTATTACGGACAGTTTCAATGGCTTGTGCCTATCATCCTATCTATTTAGGAGACAGAGAATAGGAAGATTTTACATCAAGGATAGCCTAAGCTGAAAAGTTTCAGAGGCCCTTTCTTTACTCTTAGTGGAACATCATGGCACCTGCCTGTCAACCCAAGCTATGGTAGGCTGAGATTAGAAGGATGGTGGTATTGGACCAGCATGTGCAGAAAAATCCATGAAACTCTATCTTCATGGAAGGGAATCTGGATGTGGCAGAATATTCCTGTGATTCCATCAACAATGGGCAGCCTAAAATAGACAGATTGCAGCTCAGGCTCATAACTGGCTGGAAGGAAAGAATTCATCCTAAAAATAGTAAAAAACAACAAAAAAATGGGCTGGAGGTGTGGCTCACCAGTAACCTCCCAGCCGAACAAAGCATGAGGTCCTGAGTGCCACCAAAAATATGGATAATTAAACTTGGGGAACAAGAAGTCAAATCAATGTTTTATACAGTTTCTGGTACATTCAATATTTCCGAAATTTATTATAAATAAGAAAGCTGTGGGAAAGCTAATTGAGGGAGAATGTCTAAAGTTGTAGTGGTTCTAGTTCTATTTTTTTTTGTAATACAAAATGCATCATTTTCTAAGAAGATAATTGCCCTTAAATTATTTCCATTTGAATTTAATGACATTATAAATTCATTGCCCCTGAGACCATCTCCTTTCCATTCCAATAGCCTCTCACTGTTTGCAGCAAGCTGTATTTACCATGCATTCACCAACCTAAAAGGTAAAGATGGCTCTTTATGTTTCACCTTCTTTTATAGGCAATGCAAGTTCCTCCACTTTACTCCAAGGTAGTGGGAATGGTGTTCCAGCCACTCACCCTCACCTTTTGTCTGGCTCTTCATGTTCCTCTCCTGCCTTCCACCTGGGGCCCAACACCAGCCAGCTGTGTAGTCTGGCCCCAGCTGACTATTCTGCCTGTGCCCGCTCAGGCCTCACTCTCAACCGGTACAGCACATCATTGGCCGAGACATACAACAGGCTCACCAACCAGACCAATGAGACCTTTGCCCCGCCCAGGACTCCCTCGTATGTGGGTGTGAGCAGCAGTACCTCCATGAACATGTCCATGAGTGGCACTGATGGGGACGCCTTTAGCTGCCCACAGACCAGCTTGTCAATGCAGATTTCTGGGATGTCTCCCCAGCTCCAGTACATCATGCCATCACCTTCCAGCAACGCCTTTGCTACTAACCAGACCCATCAAGGGTCCTATAACACTTTCAGGTTACACAGCCCCTGTGCCTTGTATGGATATAACTTCTCCACATCCCCCAAACTGGCTGCCAGTCCTGAGAAAATTGTCTCTTCTCAAGGAAGTTTCTTGGGGTCCTCACCGAGTGGGACCATGACTGATCGGCAGATGTTGCCCCCTGTGGAAGGAGTGCACCTGCTTAGCAGTGGGGGTCAGCAGAGTTTCTTTGACTCCAGGACCCTAGGAAGCTTAACTCTGTCATCATCTCAAGTATCTGCACATATGGTCTGATGAAACCCTGAAGTTAAACTGCATTTGAATTCAGTGTATTTTCTTAGTTCTTGTTTTGCCAAGCTGTATGGGAAGAAACAATCTATAGTTTGTAAAATGTACATACACTAGAAAATGAAGGCTCACAAAAGACCTTGATTGTCTCAAGGTGAGATTGTAATTATCTATGGTAAATGTGTGCACTGTATATGCATCGCAGATAGTGTCATGAAACTTTTCCTCTGACTGATTTATCCAGTTGTGCAGAGCATTGACACGTATAGTCTGCTTAGGTAAAATTTTACTCTTTCAAAATCAGAATTTAAATGGAAAATTTGACAGTGATACTAAGCAAAGACTTGTACTTAATTTACCAAAAAAAGTGCTCTGAATAGTTTCATACTTGAGTCGTGATGGACCAGCATGTAGAGATCTGTGATTTTTGTTACTCTTGGACCTAGTATGAAAACCTGGAAAAGCTCATTGTGTTAGTATTAGTTCTGAGGTATTTGTAATCATGAAGGATTAGTTTTCTATTCTTGCTTATTTGTATTTACCACAGATTAATAGACCTTAGGTCCATAAAAATTCATGACACAATTTTTATTTTCTGAAGGTATGTAGAAAAAGTTTGACTTTTTTCACTTTCTGTTGGACATGGAATTTCTTATTCATTCGCAAAAAATAAATTTCAAGTATTTTGTGTATTTTCCCTCATTTTACTTAATTTATCATGTAGGCTATTAAAGCATGTTCTGTAAACATTTTTAAATTTTTTTAACCAGAGAAGGGATATATAATGATGAATAATAACAAGAAGTAAATAAATCCTCCTCAGATTGTTTGGTTCCAGTGAGAAATGTTTTAAGTCGAGAGTAATATTGTCAACTATCTTGTAGGTTTTTATGAAGGTTGATTTTCCAGTTAGGGTAATTTTCTCCTTGCCTGAAGTTTCCTGAGCCACGAGTAAGGAAAAGTCATTTATACTACTTATTTATGTCTCATAACTCCTATAGATTGAAACATTTCCTTCTCCTTATCTCTCTGTCTGACTCTTTCTTAAACAGACAGATTTTTGGCCTTTATGGTGTTAACACTGCAGGGAATTCCAGAGGGTTATCTCCAAGCAATCTGTCTTATGGGGGTGTAGTCAAAGGCCAAAGCCCATTACTATAAAGACTCTTCTTGGAGGATTGAGGAGGAAGATACTAATTATGATAAAGGAACTATAAAACTTTTAACCCCAAACTTTTTAACCTCAGAGCTGAAGAAATGAAAAACAGCATTGCTCTTTAAAAGTCCTTGAATAATGCATACAGGGCTTACAAGTACAAAACAAGGAAGTTTATTAGCCTATTGTGAATGAAATAGAATTGGCCAATAATGCTTTGCCCTTCTGTTGAGAAACTGAAATGATGTGTGTGCCATCTACTTACTACATTTCATGTATTTAACAAATGGAATGTGATGTCTTTTGTTCCGAATAACATGCTTTATTCCTAGTTTAGTCGGAAAAGAATATCATTCCTGACTTACTTTTTAACAATACCATAGTTACATATACTTAAGGCAACGTTGTGGTGGAAAGAAGTTTTGCAGGGAGAGTCTGTTTCTAGATATTGGGAAGTTCATAAATACTTGATTTGAAAATCACATATTCATTTTTAGAATTTAAGAGTAACAGGAAGAGGCATGACATAGGTAGAGTTATGTAAGATTTGTTTGTCTGGGATTAATAGAACAGATAGTTGTGAGAAGACTTTGAGAATGATTCTACCCTAGCTATAGTGCGTGGCATAATAATTTAAGGAGGATAATTTTTCATGTTGAGAAAACATGCAAAGCAGTGCCCTATACTGATAAACATTAGTAAATGGAGAATTTCCCCTTTTGCTGTTGGCGATTTGAGATGACATTACACAACAGGAGTAGAATTTTTTATTAATCCTTTTTGGTAAAATGTACCAATATTGAACAAATACTGTTTTCTTTGATTTTACTGTAAATAATCACCATCTCACTTGAAAGGCTAACCTTTTACTGTTACATGATATACATGCATTGCTATTATAATTATGTCTGTATTTTATTAAAAAGTACCTAAAGTTATATTAAAATGCATTATTAAACATTTTATGATTTTTGGAGAATTATTATTTTAGGTGTCTATAAATACTGTTTCAAAAATACATGCATACTCAAACTCCAATTCTGTTTCTCTCAGTTACAAAGCTGAGAGAAATGGGCTTGTTCATTTTTCATGTGTTAAATATAATTTGTTGGTTGTGTTGACCATGTCATCGAAGATGAAGGCCCTGACAAATGTTGAACACATGAAAATTTGGTGGTCAGTGGAGGAGGGGAGGGTAGATGTTTGGTTTCAGGTCCAGGAGAGAAAGGCACGGATATAAGAATGAACTGCTTGCACTGTTGACCAGTGATGACAGATTAGTTTGAGGTTCCTTGCCTGGAAAACATTCCGAGGGACATTGAGATGAGGTGAGGTTGCTGCTATCAAGACCAGTCACATTCCGAAAATTAACACTTGCTTCCATACAAGCTCCTTCCCAGAGGTCAACAGCTTTTCACAAGTGGGGCACACAGTTGCTGACCCCTGATTTCTGGAATGTAGGGGGTCAAGACATGCTGGTGGCTGCAGAGGAGGAGCAGTATAGCCTATCCTGAGAAGATAAACTTTATATGTGAATTGCTAACATTTTGAGAAGAACAAACCTCATATCAAAATTGCAAGTAGCTTTGCATTCTACTCCAGATTTGCACACTTTAGATCGGGAAGAGCTGGAGCTCAGATTAGAAGAAAAAAAAATAAATCATGATGGCAGGCCAGCTCTAGAAAGATTTGCATGGCGAGAACTTTCATGAAGAGAGTTCATTGACCTCCCTGTGAAGACTAATCATGAGATTATTTGAGTGGCTGTGGTAGAGTTGGTGAATGCAACACTAATGTTCACTCTGATCAGAGAAGTCTGTAGGAATTCTTTTTTTTAATTTCAAAGGGCATTGGGGCTGAGCATTTATGGCTCGTCCACATGAAACCTTTCCTAAGTTTTCGGGTGGGAGTTTAATTATTGTTATGATATGTTTTAATCACATTGTTTATTTTCTTTCTAAATAAGTGTTCTAATAGGTTGGAGTAAGGGAAAATATGTGAGCAGCCAAGTAAACAATATTTTTAAAGTATCCAATATTTTAGCAGTTTCTGTTTCACATCTCACATTTAGATGTTAAACACATGCCAATTTGATTTTTATACAGGGTGAAAAACAGAAAAACTAACTTTATGCAGGGACTATTCAGTATTTTGGCACCATTTATTAAAGTTGTTGTCCTTTCTACAATTGCAATGAAATATCATTTTACCTTATTTATAGTGGCTAACATCAAAAATGTTGAGAAAAATGTAATGGAAAACAAACTTTCATACGCCATAATGGGATAGTAAATTA
This sequence comes from Megascapheus bottae, assembly GCF_031878675.1. Classification (NCBI taxonomy): domain Eukaryota; kingdom Metazoa; phylum Chordata; class Mammalia; order Rodentia; family Geomyidae; genus Megascapheus; species Megascapheus bottae. The sequence goes on from NC_143516.1 coordinate 57,717,803, forward strand.
ATTATAACCATTAAGGAGTCCCCTAGGAAAACTATAAAGGTATCTTCCAAACGTTCCACTTCATGGTACATATCCAAAGTAAAATCAGCATAATGAATGCATACCTGTAGGCCCCATGTTTACCACCATTCACAGTAGCTAAGCCCTAAAACTGAAAGAGTGGACAAAGAGAATGTGAGATACACAGAGTATAACTGAGCCATAATCAAGAATGAAAATTTGTCATTTGCATCAAAACTGTGGAAACTGGAGTAATAACGTGAAAGTCTCTGTAGTTGTTTTTCCTAGAAAGAGCAGCTTACTTGAAAATATAATAGTGTTTACCAAAGATGTGGAATAAGTAAACACATTATTATCACATTTTAGGAGCTTAAAGCTTAAAAACTGAACATGATTTGTGCTAGAAACGAACAAAAGATGTGTGTAGTCAGAGGGTAGAAACATCCAGCAGAAACTACATTTAGTATAGTTCTACAATAGACAACAGTTTTTCAAAAAAGCTATCCCTTCCTCCCTGACTTCAAAGTACAGATTTCTTAGTTATGATTTTGAATGAAGACTTGGCCAGTTTATCTCTCAGTTTTCTTTACAATAACTCTCAGGATGAGAACCTTTGTTCTCTTCAATTTTAACATTTTTATATTCTGCATATAGTTTAATATCAGGAACCTACTTCTATAGCAACGCTATTATAGCTGAAATATGTCTATTTTGGGATGTATATCTTTATTTCTACTAAGAATGTGACAATATCAGGATTATTTACCTGCTAGACTAATTAGAATGTATCTTTTTTTTTTTTGCCAGTCCTGGGCTTGAGCTCAGGGCCTGAGCCCTATCCTTGGACTTTCTCAAGGCTAGAGCTCTACAACTTGAGCCTCAGCACCATTTCCGGCTTTTTTTTCTATGTATGTGGTACCTAGGAGTCGAACCCGGGTCTTCGTGCATGCTAGGCAAGCACTTTAACCACTAGGCCAAACTCCCGGCCCGAGAATGTATCTTTTTTGATGAAATTGTTTTACTAAGTTGTAATATGTAGAACAAATTTTAGGATTTGCTTATTTGCAAGAAGTTATACTTTGCTGGGTGTTGGTGGCTCTAATCCTAGTGACTCAGGGGGCTGAAGAGTGAGCTTGGTTCAAAGCTAGCCTGGGTAGGAAAATCTGTGACACTCTTATGTTCAGTTAAACATCAAAAAGCCACGAGTGCATCTGTGGCTCAAGTGGTAGAGCACCAGTTGTGATAAAAAAAAAAGGACAGTGCCCAGGCTCTGAATTAAAGCTTCAGTACTGGTACAAACACAAAAAAGAATGTGTACATCATAATTTGCTACTGTATATTTGCTACTATATAATATATATAAGGTATTAATGTATTTTTGATGTTTTTAATTGCATGGCATTAATTACCAGTATGAAATAAGTATGCAGGCTAGTAAAATACCTTGAAATTATTCCAAGTCCATTCAAAATGTTCAACTTTTGGTAAAACATTTGTTTTTAAATTTACTGTTTTGAAAGTTTTTTTTCCATCTGAGATTCAGGTAAAATAATATAAAAATTTGTTATTTTGCAGCCCACTGAGTTTTTACAAGATTAGATCAACATAGACATTCTTTTTGAATGTCAGGTATAGAGGGTTACAGTTACATTCGCCAGATAGCAGATGCATTACTTGTCACACATTGATACCTCCTTGTCTCATGTTTTTGTCCCCATTTCCCTCCTCTCACCCCCTCCCAATCATCTTGTTTTCCCCCTCCCCTTTCCTATTTCAAATAAAGAAATAAACATATATACAACATACCAGGTAAAGTCAGACACAGTAACAATATAAGATTAACCAAAGGGCAACACAAGATAAGAGAAATAACATAGTACATTAAGAACAATAATCATACGAGATAAAGCTCTTGTTTCCATGTCCTGGAGTTCCTTTCATTTAGTCTCATCCCATATAACCTTATCTAGGTTTTGAGCTACTGTAATCCTCTGCTGGAGAGTCCTAGATGTCAACACAGACATTCTGTGTCCACATTTTGCATTATATAGGAAAATACTTATATAGGAAAAACTTAATGACAAAATTTTTTCTAAATGATATATTATACAATTCATCTGCATTTTCTTTTATTGGACTGGGGTTTGACCTTAAGATTGTGCAACTTGCTAGGCAAGTGCTCTTCTGCTTGAACCGTGTCTCCAACCCTTTTTCTTCTGTTTTACTTTGGAGGTAGAGTCACACCTCCTTTTTGGTTTTGCTCGAGCTCGTCTGGACTGTGAGTCTTCTAGTTATGATTCTTGCCATAGCTGGAATAAGAGGCGTCTACCATATTTTTCTGTTGACATGCAGTCTTATGATTTTTTTTTTTACCTTGGTTGGCCTGGAATATGGGTTCTTCTGATCTCAGACCATCACACAGCAGGTGTGATATATGCAGGCTACTGCTGGATGAGATAGGGCCATCATGAACTTTCTCCCAGACTGTCTTCAAAACAGAATCATTCCCATGTTAGCCTATAAAGTAGTTATCAGGCATGTGAGCTACCACACTTGATAACAATTCAACCTATTGAAAGTGAACAATTCAAGAGCTTTTCTTTTGTGTGTGTATGGGTCATGGGACTTGAACTTGGCCTGGGTACTGTCCTTGAGTTCTTCAGCTCAAGGCTACCACCCTACCCCTTGAGCCAAGACCTATTTCCCATTTTCTAGAGGTTAATTGGAGATAAGAGTCTCGGGTTCTTTAGTGCCCAGGTTGGCTTTGAACCTTGATCCTCACATCTCAGCCTCCTGAGTAGCTAGGATTTACAAACATGAGCCACTGCACCCAACTCCAGATCTTTTAAGATAGAGTTGAGCAAACATTGTTTTGTACCCATTAATATTCCCTCTTTTCCACTATTCCTGTTTTACTTCCTAAATTCTAGTAATTATGAAAATACTTTTTTTGGCTAGTCTTGGGACTTGAATTCAGGGCTTTGGCACTGTCCTTGGACTTTCTTAAGGCTAGAGCTCTACCACTTGAGCCATAGCACCACTTCCAGTTTTTTTCTGTGTTTGAGGTACTGAGGAATCAAACCCAGGTCTTTGTGCATTTTTCAGTGAGCACTCTACCACAGTGCCACATTCCTGGCCCTGAAGATACTTTTTGTTTCTATGGATTTTCCTGTTTAGATATATCATAGAACTGAATTCACATAATATATGTCTGTGATCACTGGCTTCTTTCACTTGGCATGATCTTTTCAGAGTTTGTGCATGTATGTATGTGTTAATTTTTGTGCATATCCTGAGGCTTGAACTCAGGACTTAAGCACAATCCCTGAGATTCTTTTCCTCAAAGCTAATTTTGTATCACTTAAGCCATGCTGCCACTTCCGGCTTTCTTTGAGTAGTTTATTGGAGAGATGAAACTCATAGATTTTCCTTTCCTGGGCTGGCCTCAAACTGTGATGTTCATATCTCAACCTCTCGAGTAACTAGGATTATAGACTTGAGCTACCAGTGCCCATTAATATGTATTTTGAATGGATAACTATTTTATTTTATTATGTTATTTTATTTTTTGTCAGTCATGGGGCTTGAACTCTGCTCTTGGTCACTGTACCAGAGCTCTTTAGCTCAAGGCTACCATTCTACCACTTGAGTCACAGTGCCACTTCGGCTGGTTAATTAACCATTTCTGGTGGTTAATTTGTGATAAGAATCTCAAGGACTTTAGTGCCTGGGCTGACTTTGAACTGCAATCCTCAAATCTCAGCTGCCTGAATAGCTAGGATTTCAGGCATGAGCCACTGGTGCCTGGCCACCATTGTATTTTTTTTCATATGCTTTTTATTGTAATTAATAGAAGGGTGACATGATATTTGCCAGATAGATGGTGCATTAATTCCCATACATTGATACCCTTTCACATGTCTTGGTCCCCATTTCCCTCCCCCCACCCCCACCCCTCATCTTGTTTTCCCCCCTTCCCTATTCAATTTCAAATAACAAAATATAAATATATCCGATATATCAGGTAACAAAGTGAGATACTGTAACAATATGACATAACCAAGGGACATCAAAAGAGATGAGAGATAACATAGTACCTTAAGAACAGCAATCATTCACTATATGGCTTATGTTTCTATATCCTAGAGATCCTTTCACTTAGCGTCCTACTATATGGCCTTTTGTATCAAGGTTTTGCTCTATTGCAAATCTCTGCTAGGAGAGCCCAAGATTTCTACTGATTATGACAAATGAGGGAAACCATTGAGCCTATGTTCCTTTGAGTCTGGCTTATTTCACTTAATATGATCTTTTCTAAGTCTTTCGATTTCCTTACAAATGGGGCGATGTCATTCTTTCTGACAGCAGCATAGAATTCCATTGTGTACAAATACCACATCTTGTTGATCCACTCATCAACTGAGGGACATCTAGGTTGGTTCCATATCTTTGCTATGGTAAATAGTGCTGCAATGGAAATTAAAGCAGAACTGAGGAAATGGAAAAACCTCCCATGCTCCTGGATTGGAAGAATCAATATCGTGAAAATGATAATCTTGCCAAGGGCTATCTACAAATTCAACGCAATACCCATCAATATCCCAATGTCATTCTTTAAAGAAATAGAAGACGCAATCCAAAATTTCATATGGAATAATAAAAGACCCCGTATAGCAAAAATACTTCTTAGCAGAAAGAACAGTGCAGGAGGAATTTCAATACCAAACTTTAGACTCTATTACAGAGCTATAATTATCAAAACAGCTTGGTACTGGCACAAGAACAGGCCTGAAGACCAATGGAATAGAACTGAAGACCTACATATTAAACCACAGACCTATGGCCACCTAATCTTTGACAAGGGAGCCAAAAAAATAGAATGGAAGAAAGACAGCCTCTTCAACAAGTGGTGTTGGCAGAACTGGCTAGGCACATGCAGAAAACTAAAGTTGGATCCTTCTTTGTCACCATGTATTAGAATTAACTCCAAATGGGTCAAAGACCTTGAGGTAAAAGCTGAAACTCTGAAAACTTTACAAGAAGGAATAGGAGATACACTAGACCTCCTTGGCACAGGTTGAAACTTTCTTAATAAGGACCAAGAATCACAACAAATCAGAGAAAGGCTGGATAAGTGGGACTGCATTAAACTGCAGAGCTTCTGTATGGCAAAGGACATAGCTAGTAAACTAATTAGGAAGCCTACAGAGTGGGAGAAGATCTTCACCAACCATACAACAGACAAAGGCCTCATATCTAAAATATATCAACAGCTCAAAAAATTGAATCACTCCAAAACTAATCTCCAAAGTAACAACCATCCCATTAAAAGATGGGCCAAAGACTTGAAGAGAGTCTTCTCTGAAGAAGAAACAAAAATGGCCTATAGACACATGAAGAAATGCTCAACATCTCTGGTCATAAAAGAAATGCAAATCAAAACAACTCTAAGATTCCACCTTACTCCAGTTAGAATGGCCAGGATCAAGAAAACGAATAACAACAGATGCTGGAGGGGATGTGGCCAGGAGGGATCACTACTACATTGTTGGTGGAAGTGCAAACTCGTTCAACCACTATGGAAAGCAGTATGGCAGTTCCTCAAAAGACTAAACATAGAGCTCCCCTATGACCCAGCAATTCCACTACTTGGCATTTACCCAATCATCCAGAAACAAAGACATACTAAATCCACCACCATTGTATTTTTTTTATATTTTATTTTTTTTATTGTAATTAGTAAAAGGGTTACATGATATTTGCCAGATAGAAGGTGCATTAATTCACATACATTGATACCCTTTCACATGTCTTGGTACCCGTTTCCCTCCCCTCCACACCCCCCACCCGTCTTGGTTTTCCCCCCTTCCCTGTATTTTTAATGCAGAATGCATCTATTACACGGCTATTCCGTAATTTGTGTATTGCTCCATCATTTGTGAGCCATAGTAATTGTTTTCACTTTTTAACTTGTGCATTATGCTGGTATAAACATTTGTACACATGTTAGGGCATATATTTTAATTTATCTTGGTTATATGTTACTTTAGAAACACACACACACACACACACACACTTACCTTACATCCCTAGGGTCAGAATGGTAGATGATTTTCTAATCTTTCCTGTCTTCCAAAGAAGCTGCACCTTTGCTTATCAGCAAAGGTGCTGGTTTTGCCCAGTTCCTCAACAGCAGAAGCTTTTAATCAGTCTTTTTGATTACAGTCAGCCTAGAGGGCATCTCATTGTGGTTGTGATTTGCATTTCCTCGAAGACTTCTGATAATGAATATCCTCCTTGCTTTGCTGGTTTTTTGTATACCTTCTTTGTGAAAATATCTATTCATATATTCATGTACTTTTTTTGAAATGGATTATTTTTGTATTCTTGAGGTGTAAGAATATTTAAAATGTAGTTTAGATATCTGTTTCTTACCAGAGACATGATTTATGCATATTTTCTCTCACTCTGAGGGATTTTAACTTTTTAAATTTGTTAGTATTGGAGTTTAATTCAGGGCATCATATATTCTACCACCTAAACCATGCTCTTTTCTTTTTAACTTTGTTTTTCAGCTAGATTTCATATTTTTCTAAAAATGACCTGGAGTCAGCTGCATACCACAGTCCTCCTATTTACTTAGGCCTCTCTCATAGCTGGGACTAGAAGCATAAACCATTACACTTTGTTTATTTGCTGAGATGGAATCTTGTGGACTTTTTGTCTGGGCTGACCTCCAGCCACAGCTTCCCTGATCTCCAGCTCCCAAGTAGCTGGCATTGTAGGCATTAGTCACCAGCGTGGATCAGCATTTTTGAAAGTGTCCTTTGTAGTACAAAAGGTTTTAATTTTCGAAGTCCTGTTTATTTTTTCCTTCTGTTTCTGGTGCTATTGATGTAAGAACTGAGATATTTTGAAGTCATTTTATTTGCCATTTCATATTCTTAGTCATAGTAGCATTGACAGAGTACTTATAGGATATATCAACTTGATAATACTTGATAAGTTACCCTTTTCTCACAATACAACTGTAATGTCTTTTGTATTTATAAAGGATGATGAAAGAAACCTAAAGTATTGGAAATCTTTGAAATGTTGAATACCTATGGAAAATGGGTAGCACCTTCAGTATTGATTTACTCAATGACTATTTAGTAAGGATTCCCTGTTTTGTTTGGCATTGTTTTAGAGCAGATATTGGAGGTTAATAGTTACAAATGTCTTGTAGAAGTGGACTGTTGCAGAGTCATAGAGCAATTGAGCACAGCCAGAAGGAAAATAGGTATAGCCTAGGTATAGCTCTTGTGAGTTGATGCCATGTATTCTAGCTGATCAATGCAAACTATTGACTTGCCAAGGGATGCATTATTGCCTTAACTCTGAGTTTGTTTTTTTATTATTTGGAAATACTAGTATAATAAAGCTACACAAAATACCTATAGATCCCTCCAGTCCTCCTTTCATGGATTAGGAGAGCTATGTCAGTAATTTTCATTTTCCTTTCTTGAAGTTAATTCAAAGAACTTTGGAGAAATCCCTCGTTTGGAAGTACACTATGTGAGTGGTTAACTGACTGGACCCCTCGCATCATGTTGGGGTGAAAATCTTAGAGCAATGAGGCATTGTGTATTGAACATGTATTTTCCTTTTCTTCAGGAGCATGTAGGAGTAATCTTGTTTGTTTTCTCTTAGATTACAGTGTTAAAAGTCACCTAAGAGGCTGGAGATAAAATTGGCTTAGACTGAGATGGGAAGGAGTTATAGAGAAAGCACAGTCTAACTTTTTACTGTAGCTTTGCTTTTCAGGTATGTGCTGTCTCAAGATTAATAAAACTTTATTTTGTTTCCCCTTGTTTTTCTATATTTTTGTATGTAAAATATCTGTTGTAATGTCAGGGATTAGGTTTGGGGAGACTGAAAATGGCTTCTGAAGGCCATGACACTTCCTTAGTTGTTTATATTTCAGTCATTCTTCACGTCCTTCATACTATTTTTGAACATCCCCGTGTGTCAGATTCTGTGGCTGGAAATGCGATAACTAAGAACAGTGTTCATGTGGGGGCAGTTCAGAGCTGCATCAGAAGATCACCTGGATAAACACATAATGGTTACATTTGAAAAACATCAAAGATTATGACTAGGATTACATGAGAGACAGAATGGATCTAGAAGAATTGTGAATAATTCCATTCCTGGGCATTTACCCAGCTGATAACAAACATAGCCACACTAAATCTACCAGCACAACCAGTGGTTCACTACAGCATTGTTTACCATAGCCAAGATAGGAAATCAACTCAAATACCACTCCATAGATGAATGGATCAAGAAAATGTGGTATATACACAATGGAATTCTATCAAAAAGAATATTGTGCCATTCATAAGGAAATGAAAAGATTTGAGAAAAATTATATTAAGAGAAGTATACCATACCCAAAGAAACATAGGTTGCATGTTTTCCCTCATTTTTAGTAATAAACATAATAGATAGTAAAAATTAAACAGAACTGTAAACATTCACACAGTGAAACCAAAGGAGACTATTCTTAGGAGAGGATCACAAAGGCTCAATCGATATGTGCAAATGATCATATAAAGTGATGTTTATCAAAATGAATTCAAAGGATTGGAAACCATAGTTTTTTGTTATTCTTTTTTGTTTGTTTTTTCCTTCATCCTATTTTTTGATTTCTGTACCTTTTGAACTTTTGTCTTATATGTAATTTTATCTGTATGGGGGAGAGTTAAGGGGAGCACAGAATAAAGAGAAAAAGGGTGAAAAACGCAGCAGTGATATTCACTAGATACTAGAGTGGGAGGATTTGGGAGGGCAAAGAAATGAGAGAAAATGAAGGAAAAAGTAACACTGTTTAAAAAGAAATACATCCATGACCTGACTTTTGTAACTATAATTCCTCTGCATATCACCTTTACAATATAAATAAATAAATAAGCAAATGGACAAGAGCTATGCAAAGAGAGACCATTTGATAAAGGCCTACATGGTATCAGATATGTGATAATAATAAGTAGGAAAATAATTCTGAGAGAGGAAGAAGAAAGAAGAGAAAGGAAAGAAAAGGAAGAAGAAAATACTCTTTGCAGATTTTTTTTGTTTTGGTATATATGCAATGTATATAAAAGAAAATCTTCTGAGAAAAACCATGTGAATGCCTGTTGACCCAGCTGCTGGATGCTCTTGGGGTGAAGTTTATGTCAGAGAGAACAATTAGTTGACAGTAATAATCATCAAAACAGATCCTTCAACACAACTTTTTCTTTCTCTTGCCACCTGCTTCCAGTGAACATTATCCTCCCATGAGTGCTCTTGAGGAGTTCAGAGCAGTGTGACATCTCAATGTTACCAAATTTTCTGTGGAAATTGCTAGCCTATGAAGTGTGTTTTCTTGGAGGTATGTGTCAAAACCTTCCAAACTATGGGAAAAGTCTCCTAGTGAAGTCTTCAGAGAAAATTATTTTTTTCCAGTTCTCTGTGAACATATGTTACCATATTAAAAGCTCAAGGGAACAATAATGTAAATTCTTAAAGGTCAAATGTACTTCATACAAAGTTCATGGATCTTACAGCTAAACTGGCTCAAAGAAAAATCATACCAGCTTGAAATTTAAATTTTATGATTGTTATTATTGACTAATCACCTATAAATTGAATTATAATTTCAAAGACCCTTTCCATATTTAAATTACCAGAGAATATATTGTTTAGTACAATTTTATAAATAAGCAAATGAGGCAAAAGTAAATGAGACTAACTTGTCCAGTGCTGCTCAGCTGTAAAAAAGCAAAACCAGGATGTAATCTCAAGTTCACCTGAGTCCAGAATTGTTTTCACAGAAATCTCAATGTTAGAAACCATCATGTTAGACAAAAAGATAAATTGGACTTCATCAAGGATAAAGCCTTTTATACATCTATGAATATTAATAGCAGAGTGAAAAAGCAACTAATAGGAGGGGAGATTGTATTTGCAAAGTATGTATTGATGATTAGACAAATAACTAGAAAATACAAAGGAACTCTTACTACTCAAGAACCCAAAAGAGCAATCTTCATATAAATGGGAAAGGAATTTGAAGATACTCTTCCAAGAAGATATACACATGACCAGTAAGCACATGAATGATACTTGACAACATTAATTTAGAACTGCTAGTCAAAGTCAGAATGACTCTGCACAGTAGAATAGCTACCACATTCTTTTTTAAACTGACAAGTATTGATGAGGATATAGTGATATTGAAACCATTGTAAATTGCTGTTAGATGTGCTAAATGGTGCAACCACTGTGGAAAAAAATTATGATTTCTTGAAAAGCTAAAAAATAGAAACACAGTATGATTCAGGAGTTCCTTTCATATAATCTAGAAGAACTAAATGGAAGGCTCAAACATTTATTTGTACACCCAAGTTCATGGAAGCATTATTCTAAGTAACCAGAAAATGGAAGGACTCCAAGTACATTTTTAAAAGAGATGAATAATCAAAGCGTTGCATATGTGAAAGAACATAATCAGCTTTCAAAAGAAATAAGACTCTGGTTTATGAGACAACATAGGTAACTAGGAGAATATGATGTGAAATGAAATAAGTCAGCACAAAAGGACAAGTATCATATGCATGCATTTTTATAGGTTACCTAGAGATGTCAGACTCACAGAGCCAGTAGACTGATGGCTTCTAGACATTGGAAGAAAAAGGAAGTGGGGAATAGTTCCTGAGTTTGGTGAAAGCTTTCTGGAGATAGATGGGGGTGGTGATTGTACATTAACATTGACTCTATTTGAATTCCAGAGAAAAGTACACTTAAAGGTCAGTTTTTTTGTGATATATACTTCAAGCCAATAAAAATGTTAAATACATGTCAATAATTTCATAGTGCTATACCAATCTTAGTAAAGGAGACTTAAAATAATCTTCATAGCTTTCAGAAAAAAATCGTATCATTTGTCCTACCATTCTCCCAATACTTAACATAGTTATTGAGAATCAGTTATGAATCAGGCATGGGTCTAGACAATGGGGCTATGTGGTAAATAAGGCATACAGTTTCCCTCCACTCAAATATGAAATTATTGCAGTGTAAGTGTTCCCCCAAAGAAAGGACATGGACAGTGCACTCCTGCACTCCCTGGAGACTGGGTGGGAAGCATGGTTGAAAGAAGACACATTCCGGTCCTGGACATATGTACTCCCGCCCCTAATACAATGTAAGTGGCAGTAGTTTCCCACGTTCCTGTTTTCTGAAGGTAAAATATCTTTGTGATACTGCTTTACTAAGGAAGACTAGGAAACATATCTTGTATGGCTTCTCATTTGTTATCATAAAGTCTTAGTTGTTGTTTTGTAAGAAAATGTGGAGTTAAGGCCATTTCTTCACTGGTCACTGTTTGCTTGACTGATAACAATTTTATGGCTTAGGCCCATCCATTTCTTCCTTTTGATGTGCACAATAGCTAGCCTTTGTTGCAATGTTGTATCTTTAAGCACCCTTCTAAAAGACATCTTAATTTGGCCATTAATACTTGTGTTCTAACAGTGGGTAAAGACATTAAGTGAAAATGAAATTGTGCACTGTCTCTTCTACCTGCCCCTAGCCTCTTCTGTCTGTCCTATTCTGGTGCTGTCTGCTCTATGCCATTTGTGAGATGTCACCAACCAAGATGGGGTTCTGTCTGAAAGACTTTTAAAATCGAATCACATTGCTGTATACTCATGGAATATGATACACTATAAATTACTTAAACTCCTCTACAGAACACTTATGGGAGGTCCTATCTGATTGAAATTTAAAGGGAAATAAAGTTTAATGTGGTACTTGCAATCAGCTGACTTGCCCCCATGTTCCACTTCTCAAATTTTTAGAAATTTTTCTTACCTAAAACAGCAAGAGGCTTGCAGAGAGCTTTGAGGCACTGTCATGTGCTTAAAACTGTTGTCCACAGTTTTCACTAAGGCCAGTGAGAGGGCCTTCCAGCAAATGCTGAGCAGCTTTCTCCCTGATGCATGGACACTTGGCAGAAGTGTTGATGACAGTTGTGAGAGCCTGATGCACAGAAGTATTTTTCACAGCAGTTTAATCTGTGTCACCAGACTCCTAGAAACCATGATTAATAGCAGCACTTGAGTTTGTTCTCAAGTTGTATATTTGGCAGTGGTGAACTTTGATCTACAGTCCCATTTTAAAGAATCATTCTGACACCAACTTTTTCTGTAATCCTTCCATCTCCTTAAACATCGTCTTCTCCAAATGCTACAGAAGGGGAAATTTAATCCTATTAGTTATGCGTTGATTATGCCATTTTAAGCATTTTGATAGAGAAAGGAATGGATCTCTTGTCCAGAGAGTAGTGAGTATCAACACCAATCTCATTCCTGGGAAGCTGCCTGTGTAGGATTTCTCAAGGTTAATTTTGATTAAGAACTTGAAATAGAAAATTGACCTAAGGAGAATGATCAGTTCATAGTAAATCCCAGGAAAGATTATTTTTCTTTCATAGTTGGCAGGGCTAAATAAGTATTTTCTCATTTTGTTGCTTATTTACTGCACTTCAATATTGAAAATATTGTTTAACTTCATATAATTCTCTTTCTAGAGGATAATTGCTCCATAGATGCATAACAGGAGCCACATATGTAATTTTTGTGGCTCATGGGGCTTGAACTCTGGGCCTGGGTGCTGTCCCTGAGTTCTTCAACCTCAAGACTACTTACTGCCTTATCCCTTGAACCTCAGCCCCATTTCTCATTTTCTAGAGATTAATTGGAGTTAGGAGTCTCATGTTCTTTAGTGCCCAGGCTGGCTTTGAAACATGATCCTCAGATCTCAGCCTCCTGAGTAGCTAGGATTACAGGTGTGAGCCACCAGCCTGGCAAGAATGAAGTTTTGTACTTACATTAGTCATATACGAGTACTCAAAACAGCTCATAATTTGAGAAATCAACCTCATTATACTAAGCATTTGAACATAGTCAGATGTTATTCCTGAATTACTGAAAAAATCACTAGAGCCTAAGTGCCAAATAGAACTGAAAGTGCCTGTTTTCTTTAGAAAGGAAGAACTGAAAAGAAGCCAGTTGACATTTACCTCATGTCATGGGTCATTCTTCAAAAGTGGTAGTTAGGAACTGGAAGTATGATTCAATGGTAGAGCACCAGATTTGAGTAGAAAAAGCCAAGTAAAAGCATGAAGAACTGAGTTCAAGCCCCAGTTCTATCACTGTGTGCATGCATGTGAATGTGTGTGAGCATACCTGTGAGTGCACACACACACACACACACACACACACACACACACACACACACAAACCACCACCATCACCACAACTACCACCATATACAAAATGGTAGTCATTCCAAAGTGCTGGTAGCTCATGCTTGTAATCCTAGCTACTTGGAAATCTAAGAATAGAAGGTTAAAAGTTTGAGTTCTGCTTAAGCAGAAAAAATTGTGAGCCCTTATCTCAATATAACCATTAAAAACAAAGGCCAGAAAGTATGAGGGGATGAGCTCAAACCCAGGACCACCAAAATAAAAAAAATGATAGCCATTATTGTGAACATGTTGGTCTATGTTAACAATATGATGTCATAAAATAAGATTGATATATGGTTGTTTTATACATGCTACTATCATTTCCTTCTTTTCTTATATACATCTTAGTAAATAACATTTCATCTGTTAAAACAGTCTCCCCCAAGTTCCTCTATCCTTGAAGGTTCCTAATTGTTATGACTCTCCCATAAACAAAACCTTTAAATGATCACAAGTGAAAGGTTTTTCTTTTCATATTCCGTGGAAACCAGTTTTATTTTCTGACGTTTTTCATTTGAAAATGTTTTATTGAGATATAATACACATGGAATACAATGTATCTATTCAAATTGTATAATAGTTTTCAGTATATTCACAGATATGTACAGCCATTACTGCAGTCATTTCTAGAACAATTTTCAGATTTTCCGTGTTTATTGCTTTTTTATTATTTTATTTTTTTATTGTCGGGATAATGTATAGAGGGGTTACAGTTACATTCATCAGATAGTAGGTGTATTACTTCTCAAACATTGATATTCCTTCTCATGATTTTGTCCCCATTTCTCTCCTCTCACCCCCTCCCAATCATCTTGTTTTCCCAGTTTTTGTTCCCCCATGTGTTTATTGTTTTAAATATTAGAGTACATGAGTTGAACAAGGGGCCATTTAATTTTTATATCTCCATATATGGTTAGACTTAGGTTACATTAGTTGCACAAGGGGCCATTTCATTGTTACATCTCCATATATAATTATACTGTATTCCGATACCCTCTTCCCGTCACTGTTTGTCTCTTCTCAATGCATACAGTTAAAAATACTTTTTATTTTTTATTTTGCTAGTCCTGGGGCTTGAACTCAGGGCCTGGGTACTGTCCCTGTGCTTGATTTGTGCTCTTCCACTTGAACCACAACTCTACTTCCTGCTTTTTGTGTGTGGGGGGAGTACTTTATTGGAGATAAGACACTCATGGACTTTATTGCTCACACTTTGAACCATGATGCTCAGATCTCAGCCTTCTAAGTAGCTAGGATTACAGATGTGAACCACTGGCTTCAAAAAAAGATTTTTGATTATCATATTTTAGTTTTACATGGAAGATTTCATGGTTGCATTTTCACATATGTATTCAATGTATCAATGTATCCAGATCAAACTCTTCTCTATCATTCTTGCTTCCTCTAATCAGTTGCAATCAGTTTTCATTTTAAAAATTTTCATGAACCTAAATAAGCAGCTTATACCACATTTGTTGTCATTCACCCCTCCCTTCTGTTGATAGCCTATACCATAAGAGAACCTATTTTACTTTTCTGAGATTCATAAAAATTATTTTTGGTTTATAATAAGTATTTGGTATACCTAGTATGCTAGAGTTACATGTGTGTGAGAAAATAAAAAGGCATTGAGTTTGGGATTTAATTAGCAAGTAGTAACAGAAGTGTGAAAGGGACAGAGTTGGGCAGGTGGTATGGAAACACAGGGAACTGCTCAGAAAATAGAAACCTGTAGGTTGCCCAGCAATGGTTGGTTCTTTATTGCTTGATTTATGAAGAGCGCAGCTTTGAGTCCTCTCCACATAGCCCATTGGCTTCTCCCTCTGCCACATGCATTTAGATGCAATCCAGGCTCTCAGGCAGGGCAGTATGCCAATGCTTCTAGGCTGACAGACAAGATAGCAACTTTGGATGGAAATTTGCCTGACTTGTGTAATTTAATTAATGATCTTCAAAGTACTAAACTACCATAAGCTGTAACAATTACAGGAATTCTGACTCCATGAAGAGCATTGAAGTAATGGAAATCCAATAAAAAGTGAAGTTAGGTTGGCTTAGATAAGGGGGATAAAAGAAGCTATCAAAGAGGAGGCCGAGCTTGTCTACTTAGCTGACCCACCATAAACTTCAAGAAAAATCTGCTGGGCCCCCATACCATCTTTCATCCTGAAGTGAAAATAGGTTGGATAAGGAGAATTATCACTGTGGCTTCTCAAGACTATGATTTGTTTCTGCTGTGGTAGAGTTTATAAAAAGAAAACTGTGCTGTTTCCAAAGTGACTCATTTATGGGCTTCCACACTGGGGTGATTCTCTAGTTCTTACAGCATGTGAGCATGAAAGGTTCCACCATGATTATTGTCACTTTTAGAAACAGAATCAAATTTAATTTCTCACAAAGTGTGACTGTATTAAAGTATTTTTTTTAAAGTTCCCTTTGCTCTTGTAGGCATATTTGGGTTTCTTTTTTGAGTTGTATAGAAGTCTCTTGTTGTTGCTATCATGAAAACCAATGTTTTTCTTTCTGAATTCTTTGGAATTTGATTTTATGTTAACTCTATTGTGGAGATGACTATTTTGCTGAATAACACCCTGGGGTTTCTTGTCGGCCCATTTCTTTCTGTCGGAAAGGAAGTGTAGACACTTTTCTGACCTGTTAGGCTGAAGAGAAGCAAAGAGCTAGGAGGTTGCCCTCTTGCCTTCTTCTCATTGCTTTAGGTCCTTTCTTCCCCATACAATTCCTTAAATCTGGTCCAAGGCTGTGAATTTACTTAAGGCCTCTCACCTGTATGCCACTGTCATCTTGGCAGTGGGTGTAGGAGTTGGAGAGAGGGAAAGGAAACAAAGTCACCCAGTTTGGACTCCAGTACACTGAGTCTGATTCATCAAGGCCCACTTTATTAAAGCGCATAAATGTTAGCATACATCATTGAGTATTTAAACATTGTCTTCCTTCACCTCAATTTCCTCCTCTACTTAGTGACTTCTGTTTAGAAACCATGGCTTTCTTTCCCTTTTCTGAATTTACATGTGCCATAAATGGTTTGTTGTTGTTTTGTGGTGCCAATAATGGGTATTGAACTCAATGTTTAGACTTCATGCTTGGCCTTTTCTCTCAAAGCTGAGACTCTACCATTTGAGCCATATCTCAACTTCTGCCATGGGCTGTTGAGTTGAACTCACTTTTTTGGGCGGAAAACTTTACAAACTTATAAATAGTTATAAAGGAAGAAATAATTTCACTTGATTAAAACACATGCAAAGCTAGGCATGGTGGCTCAAATCCTAGCTACTGGGGAGGCTGAGATCTAAGGATCACTATTCAAAGCCCAGACACTAAAGACTGAGAGACTCTTATCTCCAGTTAACCAGTAGAAATAGGAAGTGGGGCTGAGGCTCAAGGGTTAGGGCAGTAGCCTTGAGCTGAAGAGCTCAGGGACAGCTCCCAGGCCCAGACTTCAAGCCCCATCACACACACACACACACACACACACACACACACAAACACACACACACACACACACACACAGTTACAATTAGAGGAAGTAGGACATCAGAAAATTCAGGACAGAGTTTAGCTAAGTGAGGGTAGAAGATAGAAGTGTGAAGAAATGCGGGAGAGGTTTTGGCTTTTCATATTTGATGACTTCAGTTCTGAAATAATCACTTTTCATTTGGAGAGAGGGAGAGAAAAATTTAAAAGCAGATAAAAAAACCTATGATTTTTTTGACAGTCCTGGACTTGAGCTCAGGGCCTGAGCACTCTCCTTGAACTTTCTCAAGGCTAGAGCTCTACTACTTGAGCCTCAGCACCACTTCCAGATTTTTACTATGTATGTATATTTGATTCCCAAGGAATCAAACCTGGGTCTTCATGCATGCTAGGCAAGCACTCTACCACTAGGCCAAACTCCCGGCCCTATAAAAAATATATTTATGTGTAAATTTCTAAATTCATTATATGCATTAACATTTGTTATAATAATTTGTTTTTTTAAATAACAAGTCTGTAACAGTTCCTGCTGTTTGCATGCCATCTTGTAGGCATTAAGTAACAGAGGGAGATTCAATATGTCCAAGCTCACATAGTCTGTAAGAGGCAAAGTTAAAATCTGCACCCAAGATCTCTGGCCTTAGAGGTTGGGCTCCTTCCCTTCCCCACAACTTGAACTATGGAATGTAACTTTAGGGTTTCACATGAGACCCATGAAGCTTGCTTTCTCTCCAGGAGTCTTTCTATGGTACACACATACACAATATCTTCACAATATATGTATTCAATAAAATATTCTAGAAAGGAAATAGTGAACAAGTGATTTTGCAGTCCATCTTATGTTCTGTCATAGCGTGATGCTGAGAATGGATATAAAGGTACTTCACAATGGATATTTTTCCTTCTTTTTCCTTCCTCCCTCCTTCCTTCCCTCCCTCCCTCCCTTTCTCCCTTCTTCCCGCTCTCCCTCCATTCTCTCATTTCTTCCTTTCTTTCTGTCTTTCTTTCTCTCTCTCTTTCCTTCTTTCTTTGCAATCCTAGGTTGGGAATGTAGGACTTCATATACTTGCTAAGCAGGTGCTCTACAACTTGAACCATATCTCCAACCTAGCAAAGAAAATGCATAACTTGTAGAACACAGTTGGGCAGAAAAGTCCATGAGGCTCTACATAATCAGCAAAACACTGAAAGTGGGAGTATTGTTCAAGTGGTAGAACACCAGTCTGAGCAAAGATGAAGCCAAGAGAGAGCATGTGCCCTTCAAGCCTCAGTACTGGCTCACTACCCCCCTCACAGCAACAACAAATCCCCACGTCCCTGAGTGTTTCTTACTGAGAAAAAAAGTAATTTTCATAGATTTGTGAGCTACTTTCTGATTCAACACTCCTCTTAGGGATTGCCTGCCAAAACCCCAGCACAACCTCCCAGAGCTAGCAGGGGACAGAGAATGACTGTCCAGGAGTGTCCCTCTGGTTCTCCAGCTGAGTGGGGCCATCAACAGTGACTGAGCATAAAAGATGTGAGCCAAAACACACGAGCTCTTCAGTGCAGCCTGTTTCTTTCCCTACAGCTCTGTAAAATCAAAGTTTGAGGCACCACAGGAGCTCTTTTAAAATGTCCTGGCTAGCATGCTGCAGTCCAGATGTTGTTCCAGTCACTGCTCCACAAGCTCCAATCATCGCATGTCTTGAGCCGCCCGTCTGCAGACCGCTCGCCTCCACTGGCACGACTCCGTAGATGTTGCAAATGCCACAACTCATTTCTTTGAAGTCAGTATGTTTTTAAAAAAAACACCCCTTTGGACAGCTTTGACCCAACTTCTCATTATATAAGCTGATCCACTGGAACATCTGTCACTGTGTGGCTTCAGCCCCCCATTCTCCAATGAAGTGTAATAACTTGACATTAATAAATAATGAGGAGTGGTGAGTTTAACACATCCATTATGGAGCATTGAGGCTAAAATGGTAGACTTTCATCTTTCAGGAAGACAAAAAGCATAGATTAAGCAAACAAGGGAGACACAGCTAAGGCCCAGATGAACACTTTCAGCTATTGTTCACTTAAAAAAATTATACCGTATCTCACATAATTGATTGTCATTCCATTACGTAATTTGACAGTCAATGGGAAGCACTGAAGATTCATAGCTGGAGCATATTAACACAGTATTCCATTCAGAGTCCTGTACGTTACTTAAATGCATCCTTCTCCTCAAAGAAAGTATTTTCTAAGTAGAAACAACCATTGTAATTGAATCTCACATCGACCTCTGTCATGGAGAACAAATGATGTCTCTGCAGTAAGGTAGTAAAATTATTCTCACCAAATGACAATCTCATGGTTGCTGTGAGTGTTGATCTCTTTATTCTCCTGTAGGGGTCATCTTGTGTTTCATCTGTGCAAATATGCGTAGGCATATATGTTGGTGTGTGTCCTTTGTACAAATAGAAAAGAAGGAAGAATTTGCCAATTTTCTGGTATGAAATCCAATATTTTTGAAATTCAAATGTAATTAATTTATTCATGACTAAAGTTAACCTAAAATTAAGGCAACAATATAGTTAGAAACAGGCAAATGAGATGCCATTCCATATTTTTTCTTTTTCTTTTAGAAAAATCTTTTAAAATTTTTGTTATAAAGATGATGTACAGAGGGGTTACAGTTATATAAGTCAGGTGATGAGTACATTTATTTTTGGAAAATGTCACCTCTTCCCTTGCTGTCTCTCATTTTCCCTCTCATCCCCACCAACAAGTATTATTCTCAATATAGTGTCTAGTAAGTCAGTTCCACTGCATATTTGTTACTCCTTTGTGCCTTGCTTACCTGCCCAAAGACAGATAAATAAACAAACTAGACAAAAAAAGAAAATAAAAAAACCCTCGTTTCCATTTCTTGGAGCTCGTTTTGATAAATATTATATGTGATCAAAGATACATAGGCATTGAACGTTAGTGGTACTTTCTTAAGTCTCACTGTTTGAATTCCTAGTCCTGTATGTTTTTTTTTTGCCAGTCCTGGGCCTTGAACGGGGGGCCTGAGCACTGTTCTTGGGCTTTCTCAAGGATAGAGCTGTACCACTGGAGCCACAGCACCATTTCCAGCATTTTTTCCATATATGTGGTACCGAGGAATAGAACCTGGGTATTTGTCCATGCAAGTCAAACACTCTTACCACTAGGCCAACCCCCAGTCGAGTCCTATATGATTTTATGTTCCAGTATATTTTAGATCTAGCTTCCTCATATGACAAAAAAAAATCATGTGCCATTTATATCCCTGAGCTTGGCTAACCCTACTTAGTATGATTTGTTCTAGGTCCATCCATTTCCTTGCAAATTACATAATATTCTTCTTAATATAGAATTCCAATATATGTAGGAACCATACTTTTTGGATCCACTCATCTATTGTAGGGCATCTGATCTGTTTCCATAACTTGGCTATTGTAAATAGTGTGAAAATGAACATGGATGTACAGGTGTCTTTATTATATCCTGGCTTGTGATGTTCTAGAAGATCTGTGTTTATTTTTTTGAAGAACCTCCAGACTGCTGTTCAGAGTGATTGTAATAGTTTAAATTCCTAGTAATAGAGCAATAGAGCTCATTTCCCCTATATCCCTGCCAGCATTTGTTTTTGAATTCATGATGTTGGCAAATATAACTGGGGTGGGCTGGAATCTCAGAGTTGTTTTGATTTGCATTTCCTTGATAGCCAGAGATGTTGAGTATTTCCTCATATATTTCTGTGTCATTCTTACCTTTAGCTTTTTTCTTTAGCACATACCTACCCCTTCACACACATGTTTTTTTTTTTATTTAGCACACACAACAAGTTTTCATACTTGTAACCTTATTTACATGTTTACATTCTGCTTATCATTCACATCAAAACTCTGAAGTTAGGGACAGCATCTGTCTGGTGTAGTGTACAGTTTCAATTTTGCGTCATATATGCTGAGGCTTAATAAATATTTAATGACTGAGAAAACTGTGCTGTAAATGAGAACATGCATTATTATTCCTATTCAGAAATGAATGGGTGGAAAGAGACAATTGAATTGCCCAAAGCAAGTAAAAGTTGAACTCCTAGACTATGCCTTGGTTTCTTCAGATTTTGGCCTGAGATTCCTTTGGTGCTGGATAAAAGCTTGCTAAAAATTAAAACAGAACCCACAGACCCCTGGGGGCCTATGTGTATGTTTTTTATTGTCGGGGTATTGTAGAGCAGCGTTACAGTTACATTCACCAGTTCAGAGGTACATTACGTCTCATACATTGATACCCCTTCTTAGATTTTTGTCCCCATTTAACTCCCCCAACACCCTCCCAATCATCTTGTTTTCCTGGGGGCCTATATTTTAAGGTGAAAATAGTTCAGAAGAACTCAAATAAGGTTACAAATACATTCGTAAGCCAATCCAAATTAGTGGGCATGGGTAACCAAGTTAAGGGACCAGAAGTTTCTCTGTTATGCAGAGGAGAGTGACTTCTCCTGAGTTCTTTTAAAGGAGTGCTTCCATCTAATTTCATGATGGATTATTTAAAGACATTATTTAAATAGTTGAGCATATTTGAGTACTTACACAAACAGAATGTAATACACTCAAAGACTTGCAGACAATCACAAAATTGATTCTGCCCATTCTTACCTTTTTAGTTGATCTTCTGAAAATGAGAGAATACAAATGCATTCTCATATATACAACATAGTCCCATATATTTTCAGTTTTAGAGCAAATTCTCATTTAGTATCTGATTAATATAACCACACAATAGTTTCCCTTCAAACTATGATCTGTATAACTATGATCAGCCCATAAAATATAGGTTGATGTGCTTTAGGCATTTCTTGCAAACGGTTTACTTTCACAGTATATTTCTTTCTTAAAATATACATGTCTTGAAGATAAAAGAGACATTTTGTGAACATCCAAACTGAAGCACAGGAAAGATAAATTTAAAATTGAAGACCAGAGTCAGATATCTAGAGCCTTGTATGTCATAAAAAAGTATGCTATGGGATCTAAGCTTCCCAGATGGCCAGAGCATGCCCCTAATAGATGTTGACCCTTACAGTGGCAAGAGTAGGATTGAGTGATAGGAGAGAAACATTATAGAATTGAAAATTAAAATTAAAGGCTAGACTTTAATTAAAACAGTCTAGCCTTGAGGTAAAAGCAGATACCCTGAAAACATTACAGGAAGAAACAGGAGATGCTTGAGGGCTCCTTGGCACAGGTTGAAACTTTCTTGTAAAGACTCAGAAACACAACAAATCAAAAATGTTTGACAAATGGGATTGCATTAAACTGAAGAGCTTCTGCATGGAAAAGGACATAGCTAGCAAGATAAATAGAAAGCCCACAAATTGGGAGGAAATCTTCACTAGTCATGCAACAGTCAAGGACCTCATATGTAAAATATACTTAGAAGTCAAAAAATTAAATCCCTCAAAAACAAATCCTCATTTTGTTTAGGCTTGTCCTATGTGGACTATGCACATAGCTTTTGAGCTTTCGCGCTCCTCTGCTAGGAAAATCCTAGAGGCATACTAATTATTACAAATGATAGAAACCATGGAGCCTATGTCCCTTTGGTTCTGGCTTACTTCACTTAATATGATTTTTTCCAAGTCTTTCCATTTTCTTACAAATGGGGCGATGTCATCCTTTCTGAAGGCAGCATAGAATTCCATTGTATCTGTATCCCATTTCTTCTTGATCCATTCACCTACTGAGGGACACCTGGGTTGGTTCCATATCCTAGCTATGTTAAATTATGCTGCAGTAAACATGGTTGGGCTAGTAAGTTTAGTATGGCTTTGTTTGTGGTCAGTGGGTAAATGCCCAGGAGTGGGATTGCTGGGTCATAAGGGAGCTCTATGTTTAGTCTTTTGAGGAAACTTCATGCTGCTTTCCATAGTGGTTGAATGAGTTTGCACTCCCACCAACAGTGTAGTAGTGATTCCTTCTGACCACATCCCTGCCAGCATCTGTTGTTATTACATTTCTTGATAATGACCATTCTAACTGGGGTGAAGTGAAATCTCAAAGTTTTTTTTTTAATTTGCATTTCTTTTATGGCCAGAGATGTCAACCATTTCTTTATATGTCTATTGTCATTCTTATTTGTACTATGTGAAGTTAATTCTTTGCTTATTTTTTTTTCTGTTGTTTTTTCCCCCTTATGGTTTATCTCCTGTTTTTGTTGTATCTGACTTTGGTACCTGGTGTATTGTATATACATTTATTTGTTTATTTGAATCAGGGAAGGGAAAGAAAGGAGGAAAACAAGATGATGTGACAAAGGACAAAGGATGAACCAGGGTAACAAATGTATTCACAGGAAAATATGTTGGAAATGAACTTTACAAATTGGGAGGGGTTGGGCAGAAGGAAAGTGGGAGAAAAATATGGAAAGTGGTAACAATGTTCAAGAAGTAATGTATTTATTACCTTATGAATATAACTATAAACCCTCTATACTCCCTGACAATAAAAAACTGAAACAAAATCCTCAAAGAAACAAACACTCCATTAAAAAGTGAGCTAAAGACTTAAAAAGATATTTTTCCAAAGAGGAAATAACAGTGGCCAATAGACATATGAAGAATGCTCCACATCTCTGGCAACAAAAGAAATGCAAATTGAAACAACTTTGAGATTATATCTCACTCTAGTTAGAATGGCCATGATCAAGAAAACAAGTATTAGTATTACTACACTGTTGAATGAAATGTAAACTTGTTCAGCCACTCAGGAGAGTATATAGTATAGAGATTCCTCAGAAGACTAAACATAGAGCTCCCTTAGGACCCAGAAATCCCACTCCTGGGATTTGTGGCATTTATTCAAATGACCACAAACAAGGCCATTCCAAACCTACTAGCACAACCATGCTCATTGCAGCATTATTTACCATAGCTAAGATATGGAACTAATCTAGATTCTTCTCAGCAGATGAATAGATCAAGAAAACTTGATATATATATATATATATATATATATATATATATATGTGTGTGTGTGTGTGTGTGTGTGTGTGTGTGTGTGTGTACATAGCTATTGACCATATAGGATGTGACTAAGCAAAATGAACTCCAAGATATGGAAACAAGAGGTTTTACTTTGTTGGTTTATTTTTTAATATACTGTGTGAAGTTATTTATTTTACTTCCATTTTCCCTTTAGTTTATCCTCTGTTGTCACTTTTTTTGCTTGTTTTTGTTTTTGTACCCTGTGCTGTATATACATATATTTGAATTGGGAAGGGGAACAACAAAATAGAGAGGCAAAGGACAAAGGGAAAACCAATGCCACCGTGATAACTCACAAGAAAATATTATGAGACTGAACTTTACAGTCTGGGGGAGCTGGAAAGTTGGAGAAAAATGGGGGAGGGAGGAATGGGTAATAATGTTTGGTAAGATGTAGTCATTACCCTATATATGTCACTGTGACTTCTCTGTACATCACCTTGACAGTTAAATTAGAGTCTAAAATAGAGTATTTTCATCTGAGGTTTTTTTTTTTCAGTTATGGGGCTTGAACTCTGAACACTGTTCCTGAGCTCTTCAGCTCAAGGCTACTGCTCTATCTCTCGAGCTACAGCACCTCTTCCCAGTTTTCTAGTAGTTAAGTGGAGGTAAGAACTTTCATGCCTGGGCTGTCTTGGAACCGTGATCCTCAATAAATCTCCTAAGTAGCTAGGATTACAGACATGAGCCACAGGCACTGGGCTATCATCTGAATATTTTTGCAGTGCCCTGCATTATGGTGAATCAAAATTTTGGAAAACTAAATATTGATAAGTCTGAGATTTCATTTTTAGACAGATAGACTATCTGAATATCCAGTACATTTGAATGTTCAATTTTCCTTTCTTCTTTTTGTTTCCCTTCTGTCTTATCTTTCTATCCTCCATTGTTCCTTTTCTCTGTCTTCCTCTCCTTTTTTGCTTCAAATTCTCCCTACTTGCAAATTTAGTCCAATAAAAGTTTCAGTGGGTGTGTGACTCCAGTCATCAAGGATAACATCACTGGAACAGGCATTTGTAAGAGTGACTCACCAACACAAGAGCAGTAGTGAAAAATATTAAATATTTAATCAACTTCAACTTATAATCCTCCATTCTGCATTCTTTGGGTATGTGATATTAAAAACATCATTGCTAGTGGAAGCCATACTATAATAACCCCATAGTGACAAAATCCAGGCAAGTTAACTGACTCTTCTTCCTGGTTTCATGTGAATTTTCTGTAAAGAAATAGTTTAGACTTTAATAAATTATAATTAAACTTAGCACTACTCCTTGCACTCACTCTTCTTCCTCCAGAGTGCCTGGTCTGTGCTTGCTACATATTGGGAAGACTTCAGGCACTTCAGGATGAGCATTCTGTTTATTACTACTTGGGGGTGGGCTTGGAAAGTGAGACTGTTGTTGTTGCCCTTTCAGTAGACAGTCAGAAACAAACAAACCAAGAAAATCTATAGGCTTCTAACAGACAGGCTTAAAAAAGTAGGTCATGTTTTGACCCACCAACTTTGATGACATCTCTGTAACAGAAACGAAATTCCTGAGTGTCAGGACAATACAAATGAGGTTCTAAAATGGTCTCTGGATCTGTTACAGCTTCTAAATACAGCGGAGAAAAACGTTGTAGAGGAAGGTCTCTAAGGAATTGAGATAGTAAAAACTATGGTAGGAAGCCCTGAATCCATAACTCTGCCTCTATTTTCCTCGCCCAAATGAAGGGTTTGGGATTGATTCACTCCTGATGAAATGACAATTATAAGATGATTTCAGAGAGAAAAAAGTGTATGTGTGTTGGGCAAGTAGGAGCCATTTTGTTCTTTTTGAGAATGGAGGCTAAAGTTTAACAAGACAGGTTGTTGTGGTTCACATTATAATTGTTGGACCTTTACAATGGTAAGACTAGAAACATAGGGTGTACCGCCTGTGAAGAGGGAAGAAATCCCACATATCTTCAACCTGACCTACAACATATCTGCCAAGGAGCTCTTTCTGGTAATAAAGCTATGTGCAGATCAAGTTAATGAGCCTGAAGCTTGAAAGGAGAAGGTTTTCGGCCTCTGAGAACTCACAAGACTAAGATGAAGTGCCCTTGTGTATTTCCCACTCTACAGCTCTAGAGAATGGAAATAAAATACCTTCATAGATTCAATATCTGTGGTTTCCAAGGCTTCATGCCTCATTGCTGAGTGAGAACAATAATTGGAAACCAGGAGGTACATTTTTACATCAACACAGTTTTGCTTCCAGTGGAATGAAGGATGAAGTGGCCTCTCAAGATTACCTCTTGCTGATTGTCTTGCTGAATCAAATCCCAGTCCATTTAGAAATCTTTTTCTCAAGCACAACTTCCTCCAGATATTGTTTAGCTATAGACAATTTTCCATTATGTTTAGTCTTGAATAATACTTGCTCTCCCTCTCTTCCTCATGATTTATCTACATGTGAAATCTGTAAATGTGTCTTTTTTTTACAACTTCATATTGAATATTATTTTGAGTATCTAGAAATTAACTGCACATACATACACTAAATATATATGCATATATATTCACATATGTACATATAATACATGTATATACATCACATGCAGACATATACATATATACATACATATATGATTTTAGCAAACCAGAACTGTTTCTGACTTCATATAATAATAATTATATTAAATGCATATGATTTTAATAAACTGGAATTATTCTTAGCTTTCTTTATTCTGCTTTTTTTCTTCTTTTAATAAAAGCTACTATTATTATTTTTCTGCTTGTCCTGGGGCTCAAGCTCAGGGCCTGGGCACTGTCCCTGAACTTTTTTTTTAACTCAAGTCTAGTGCTCTATCAATTGAGCCACAGCTCCTCTTCTACCTTTTTTTGGTGCTTAACTGGAGCTAAACATCTCATGGAATTTCCTTCCCAGTTTAACTTGAACCACATTCCTCAGATCTCAGCCTCCTATATAGCTAGAATTACATGTGTGTGCATCATTTCTTTTACATAAAACTTTTGAAAGGCATATTGGAACTCAGAATGTGGATATTTTACAATTGAATGGGAATAGAATGACTAATCTTTGAAATAACTAGAAATTTTTTAATATGATGATAATGGTTCTCAGTCGCTGGAGAACAAAATTCTACTACTTGTGTAATAAAATTCTAATGAGAAGAGGTTAGTGAGAAAAATCACCGGCCTAGCATATGGAAAATTTCTATATAAACTCAATCCATAGTATATGTTTTATGATTGTATCTTCTCTGTGGAGAGAAAAATCTTAAATGAAAATGTGACTGTTGTGTGGCCCAACTTATTACCCATGAAAGAACTTACTTATCTTGTAGTCAGATAGGATAAATTCTGAAATCACTTTGTATACATAATAATAATAATATATAAGAATTTATTTCCCCTGGTTTTCAATAGGAGAAAGAGAATATATTTTGACTTTATGAAAATATGGATAGACCCTCCCAGATTTCCTGTACCTTAAAGTGCAGGAGTCTTTATAAGAGAAGGTAAATAGAGGAACTTTAATAGTTCACAGAATTTAAGTGCTTCTGAATTTTTGTTTTACTTAGTTTGCCCTAAATTATCATATTTTTCTATGTGACATTCTGATGTACTTGTTTCACTTTTATAGGCATGGGGAAAATGTGGTTGGTGTATGCATTTATTGTGGGAACTTTGTACCAAAAGTGAGTCCTGTACTCATGCTTTGTAGCTGTAAAACCTTAGGTGATTCCGCAACTCTAGATTTTAGTTTCCTAATCTGTAAAGAGAATAACAATGCCACATACTTTATAGAGATGTTGTGAGGTTAAATTATCTCATAAATGTAAAACATCCATTATAATACTTGGAATTTAATAAACATTGTGTAATCACACCATCATTATATTAAGTACAGGAGTGTGAACTGAACAACAGCATTTCTACAAAGGAGAAATTTGAAAAGTGTCATTAGACACGAAAAATGGTGACATTTTCTAGGCTATTGATTCAAAACAAAATAGTTGACAATTTTCCAAGTATATGTATCCTCTCACTTTACTATGTCTAGAACCCTTGTGTCTTTATTATAAAGAAGTGTTGGTACAGATACAGATTTATATTTGATAATTTAAAATATGAAATTTGCTTAATAATACCTAGGTCATCTTAGATTCTAAAGATAGATAATTCTCATGCACAGGAAGGTAAGATTACCCACAGTTAAAAACTTTCTCATATAACTCATCGGCATGATGCTTTGGGAGAACAGCAAATATATTTTATATTTGAAAAAGAAAAAAGAAGACAGCCAGGTGCCAGTGGCTCATGTCTATTATCCTAGCTATTAAGGAGTCTTTGATCTGAGGATTGCAATTTAAAGGCAGCCTGGGCAAGAAAGTTGGTGAGACACTTTTCTTCAGTTAACCAGTGATGAACAGCCAGAAGTAGAGCTGTGGCTCAAGTGGTAAAGTGCTAGCCTTGAGTGAAAACATTCAAGGTCAGTGCCCAAGGACCTGAGCTCAAGCCCCACAATGTGCACAAAAAAGAAAGAAAATGAAAGAAAGGAAGGGAGGGAGGGAGGGAGGTGGTTCTCCAACCATCCTACACTCTTCTATAGATTTGAGAATCTCCTGGAAAGGTGGTGTGTCCATTGAATTGCAGCAGATCTGAATGAGTGCCTTATTGTCCAGTTTGCTCCTTATCTTTATAACATCAAAATTTAAAATCACAAAATAAGGAAGATGATAAATGCTATGTCTGAAATTAGTTTCTAGGTAGAAATATAATTTAATAGTGAAGAGTGAGGTTTATTTTTGCCTAATGTGGCGGAATATTATGGCAGAGGGGCATGGGTTCCTCAATTCATGGTAGCCTGGAAGCAAAGAAAAGAATAGGAAAATAGGGTAATGTGTAGCTCTCAAGGAAATGCCAGGGGCAACATAACTCTGAAAGTTTCCATCATCTCCCCCAAAATGACATCAAAGTATAAATCCATCATTGTATTAATCCATACAATAGATTTCAGCCCTCATGATCCAATGAAGTCTGAAGGATTGGGTATGATAACTAGAGACTGCACTGTCAATGCTTGAACATTTTTGTACTCAAACCATGATAACATTCAAATCCAGGTTATAACAACTTCTTACTTATTTTTTTTAAATATTTAGAAATAATAAAATTAATCTTCTTCTTAATTTTTTGGATGTTTTCGTCTAGACATTTCAAAAAAACTTTTTAAGGTAATATATTTAAACTTAACATAGTCTTACTTAGCAAGATGTTGACATCAATGTCTTTGTAGAATCAGAAATCGAGCCCATGGCAATCAAGTCCATCTCCATTAAATATAGTTGAGTCTTTGTAGAGTCTATTTATTATGTTCAGTTTTAATGGATTTCACAGAATCTGTAGTTAAATTCGTTTATAAGATTGATCAGTGGAATCAGCAGGAATTGTAATTGACATTTAATCAAATATTTACTGAAGTACTCTGTGGAAAGATTACATACTTTTCTTCCTCTTTCCTAAAAAAACCCAAAACATTCGTTTAAGAAAACAATGACAGCAGATAAGTTAAAGAAGCACACGAAATATAATATATTCTGGTCCTCTGAATTAATCATTTCTGAGAAGAAATTGCTATACCATTCTTAGGCTTAGTGAGCTTTTTGTTGTTGTTGTTTGTTTGTCAATTGTGGGGCCTAAACACTGGGCCTGGGCACTGTCCCTCAGCTCTTCAGCTCCTGGCTACTACGCTACCCCCTGATCCTCAGCGCCACTTCTGGTTTTCTAGTGGTTAACTGGAGATAAGAGTCTCATACTCTTTAGTGCCTGAGCTGATTTTGAACTGCGATCCTCAGATCACAGCCTCCTGAGTAGCTAGGATTACAGGCATGAGCCACCGTCCCCAGCTCAATTTAGTTATTTTTATTAAAAATAATTAAATGGGGCCGGGAGTTTGGCCTAGTGGTAGAGTGCTTGCCTTGCTTGCACGAAGACCCGGGTTTGATTCCTCCGTACCACATACATAGAAACAAAAAACCAGAAATGGTGCTGTGGCTCAAGTGGTAGAGCTCTAGCCTTGAGAAAGCCCAAGGACAGTACCCTGGACCTGAGTTCAAGGCCCAG